>NC_056667.1:166459843-166739843 GCF_018350195.1 Panthera tigris
ACGGCCTGGGGCCCGGCCGGTAAAAAAGGAGCCTCGGGAAACCTAAAGGATTTGAGAAGTTCTAAGTGGTCCCCGCCGACAAGACAGAGGCCCAGGCGCTGGTGCTAGACTTGAGCAACAAAAACACCACGGCCAGACAGCTGCAGCAACCTCACCAGGAAGCGAGGTCCGTCCGCGCAGGCGGGAACGGAGTTCACGGCCCCTTCCCTACCCGCTCAGACTCCTCCGCACTACCGGCACTCACACCTCAGTCTCGGGGGCCGGCGCGCACACCTCCGAGCTGCCCGCGGAGGTACCAGCAAATCCTCACTCACCCCCTAGTTCCCTTTCTATTCCCACCCGGTCCGGCAACCCGCCACCCCCAATCTGGTTCGCTGCCTGAGGCGAGTCTACGGAGTTCGGTAATTACCTGGAGCTCCACCGCGCCGCCATTACACCGGACGCACGTCACTTCCCCTTCTCCGGCCCCGGCAGTACGAGGAAGGCGGAACGTGAAATACAAACCTGACGCTAAATTCACTTTAAAACGTTATCCTGTTAATTTACTTTAAATACCATAACTTAATACCACGTTGAGAGCAGTTGGTCTGGCCACAATTTCCTCTTTCCAAGACGGCGACAAAAGAGAAGTTAACGCAAACTACAAAGTCCAGCATCCGCCGCCAGTAAGGACGGAAATGACGCGTCAATTGTAATTTTTAGAAGGTCGCAATGTACGACGGGAATTGTAGTTCTTCTGAGTAGGCTCCCGAGAGCACATCCAGGCGGCTCATCTGAAAGCTGATAGTGATGAGGATTTCTCAAAATTTACTTTAAAGCTCTTTCTCTGCAGTTGGCAAGAAGTAGACCTCAGTAGTCATTTTTTCTGTGGAAATCTTTAAGAGGAGCAGACAGACTTTTGGCAGTAGTTAGATCAAGAGCCTATATAAGGAAAAATGTTAGGAAACGTTAAGTGCCTACTAAGTCCCAAGATTTCAAGCTGCGAGAACGGGAGGATTTTGGACCACAAAGTGAAGTAATGAGGAAAAGCTAATTTTGTAGAGAAGATGATGCTTCTAATTGAGTTTAAGGTACCAGCTGGCACGGCATCGTGAGGATAAGGAGATTGGCTGGCCAACTTGGAAATAGCGAACTGTGCAGAGATCAGAGGTAATTCATGAAATTGTTTTCTTATGCTTTACTTTTCAAGAGTAACAAAACCTAAAAAAATTCAACTGCTTGTTACTGTTTTGGAAACTGTCTTTTCCTAAAGCAACTGTATCTTTATTCTCCCCACCCTTGTGTACACCAGGCCTGGTTTATCCAAACATTTCTCTATTAGGATTTTAGAGTACTCATGCGAGTAACCCTTTCTTTGAGGCAGAAGAGTACAGTGATTACAGATAAAGATACTGGAGAAGTCCTATTTATCTTTAACTCTTAAATCTATTGATATACTCATGGATAATTTTTCTGGGGCAGTTTACTTAACACTGTGTGCCCATTTTCTGATGTTGGGGGGGGGTAGTGCCCATCCCATAGAATACTCTTAAGAATTGAATTCGTTGATACACTTGATGTATGTGAGATAATTCTTACTACATAACAGTATTATCCATCCTTTTTTTCCCTATCTAACATGTTTGACCATAAAGGCACATTTTGGTGTCTTTAAATATTTAAGTGAATAGATTTCAGTTGTACCAATACAGGGCATAGGAGATGAATCTGGTAAACATTTGTATCCATACTGAAAAGAAGCACAATACCACCTCTACAATTATCAGTAGCAATAGGAAAGTTAGAGTTGAAGCTAGGGTAGTTAGATGGAGCTGGAAAAGACGAGGTTTGTCGTTTTGAAATCCAGGAAGCAAACTGTGACATAGGGTTAAGAGTGTAAAACAGGGGTGCTTTGGTGGCTCAGTCAGTTGAGCCTCTGACTCCTGATTTTGGGTCAGGTCATGATTTCACAGTTTGTGTGTTCACGGTGTGGAGCTTGCTTGGAATTCTCTCCCTCTCTTTCTGCCCTTGCCCTATGTGCACTCACGCGTGCGCTCTCTCTCTCTCTCTCTCTCTCTCAAAAATAAATAAATAAATAAACTTTTTAAAAAAGAATGTAAAACAGTAAAAGTAAAAGGGAGGAAACTGGCTTGGGTATGGTAATTCCAGAGCAAAGATGAAGAGTCTCACGCTGGGATGAAGAGTCCCACACTGGGATAAAAATGGCTAGGCCCTTGTAACACAGTTTTGCTCGGTCATTGGCTGGAGCCACCCCAAGAAAAATGTGGCCACCATTCAAAACCTGATATACAGTTGGAAGTATTAACATTTGAATGGTGTTACCTAACTACTCCTAGCAGCTAGGCAAAGAGCCTTTTCTTGAAAGGGTATCTGAACAGAATTTCTCTGTCACAGTCAACCCCTTGTACCATTTAGATCCACTTTGTATACACATTCAGAGAACAATTCCTGTAGGGTTCCAGTGGCTTCTTTTCCTGAAAAGAAACTTAGTAGAGAGAAGTTAGTGGGACAAACTATAGTCCCCATCTTTGCAGTTGGTTTTGAACCACAGCTGAACCATTGCCTTTGTCCTCCACTATTCATTCTAAATTCCCCACACTCTCAGCTACTAATTCTGCTGGTCTTAGTAGTTACACTAGTTGTGTGAAAACCCTAGTTCCTGAGAAATTTGAACCCTTAGTAATAATCACCTTCTCATGCAGGTGCTGCTGCAGTTGGCTATTAACACTCACTATTCGGCAAGGTAGCACTAAGAGTTGCCCAAATAGATCACCTGAGTGTCACGCATTGTCTTGCTTGTTCCTGTTATGTAACATCAAGCCTACATTCTCCTTATGATAAGAGTTAGCTTTTCCTCCCAAGGTGTTAACTCTTCTTTTTTCCTTCTTTTCCCTGAACTCAAGAAGTCCAAAGTGCCTATGCAGCAGATGAAGCTCAGTTCAATGGGACTCTTGCTGTGTCCTCTAGCAAGAATATAACACCTTTGGGGACTAGGACCTCTGATTCCAAAAAGGTCAGAGTTGCAGGTTTGGGGACCACTATGTCTCCCTATGGGTCAGTGGGAATGATTGTAAATGGGGCTAATCCTGTTTTAATCCCTTGTTTTGTGGACCCATATATTGTTCCTACTGGAGATTCTAAGCCATCTCAAAGTCTACTGTACGCTGGGGAACAGCACCTCTTCCTTGTAGAGTATTCTCTTAGCAGGTGCTTGAACTTTACCCTTCACAGATCATTCCAGTGCTCTATTAGGCCACCAGCTTCTGGGAAATGCAACATGTGATACACCCAGTGGAACTCATGGTCACAGGCACTTTCTACACTACTTTTACTGTGAAGTGATTTCTCTGGTTGGATGCTGTGTTGTATTGTGTTCCATGTCTGTGAATTAGGCATTGTATAAGTTCCTATATGGTGGTGCTGGATAAAGATTTGTGGGTATGAAGTGCAAATATATACCCAATATGTATGTATAATCTATTCCCATGGGATTGAACTATTGCCCCTTTCAGGATGAAAGGTCCCAATGTAGTCAACTTGGCATGGAATGGCTGCTTGATCTCCCAAAGGAGTGATGACATATTAGAAGCTCAACATTGCTCTCTTTTGCTGGCAGGTTGAACTTGCAAATAAGGCAGTATCATAGGTAGGTGAACTATGGTAAATGGGCCTCATGCTGATGGACCCCATGCAAAGACTACATTTTTGCCACCATAACCATTTCACTCAAGTGTTCATTGTGCCAGCACTATAGTGACTGCTAACAAAGACAAGCTAACATCAACTAGCTGAGTAATTTTGTTTATTTGATTATTTAATACTTCTTCTGTAATGTATGCTTTCTTGTGGACATTGATGTATGATAAAAAGATCCTCACACTTTTTACTCACAATGCTATGCATATCCACATGCCTCTAACTCTTTAAGTCCTCCTTGTCTGCAATTCTTTTTTTTTTTTTAACATTTATTCATTTTTGAGAGACAGAGTGTGAGTGGGGGAGGGGCAGAGAGAGAGAGACACACAGAATCTGAAGCAGGATCCAGGCTCTGAGCTGTCAGCACAGAGCCCGATGTGGGGCTTGAACTCACAGACCGTGAGATCATGACCTGAGCTGAAGTCAGACGTTTAACTGACTGAGACACCAAGGGGCCCTTCCTTGTCTGCAATTCTTAAAATCTTTTTCTTTTCAGACTTCTGACCAGTCAGCCAGGCTGACTGGCATTTCCTATTAGTCTATTTATGCCCTGACATCAGGCCACTTCTCCTTACCATACAAAGCGGAAGACCAGGTGCATCACCTGAAGCTCTGCCCATTAGGAAGCTCTCCTGTCTTCAAACTATTTGCGAGTGAGCCTGTACTGCTGTCCAATTTCAGGTTTCATCCACATACTTAGCCAATTCATCTGTAAACTAAACTCAGCCATTTTTTTCTTTCTTCAGCTGGTGATCAAGACACCACCCCTACCCGAATATGGCCATCAGTACAAGCTGAGAGAGGGTGTTGATGCAACTGAAGGGTGATATCAAGGCCTAGACTTATCTGTTCATGTGGATTTTTTGTGCCTCTGCTATTCTTTGTGCGCCATCCCAAATATAATACTTTCATCTTATGATGAATTATGACTGGGTCCTCCAGAATTTATGACATGATGGGTTCAACAAGACACATTGCATTTTGTGTCACTTAGTGTCCCATGGTCAAGCATTCCCTCTTTTTTTTTTTTCCAGTAGCATGCCAAGACTTAACTTTTAAAAAATGTGCAACCTTGCTCCAGAACCCTGAGGGCTTGAACTGTGTAAGATTTCTATAAACTCCATATGCATCTTTTCCCAAAACTGACAACTTTTAACACCATAGAAAGTGCCAGATCCTATGGCACAAGTACCAAGGCTTTTTGCATCACTACTCAGACCTGCTGCAGAGCTCTTTTGCCAGGTTGTAAAGCTGGCAGCTTTTAATGTCATCTGGCATGTGGGCCAGAAAAATATTTCTAGGTGTGAATTATGTTGCTTACAGAACCCAAAGCAGCCTCCTAGGCACTGTGCTTTCTCCTTTCTTGTAGAGGATGCAAGAGGTAGCAGTTTGTCTTTTACTTTGAAGGGAATGTTCTAGCACTCCCCAGAACACTGGACATTTAAACCCTTTAATGAAGGGACAGATCCCTAATTATTCACAGGGTTGATCCCCTACTTTCTAGAACACAAACCTCTAGCATACTAGCCAACACTTGCTCAACATGTTTAATCCGCATGGTATCATTGATATAATGGATCAATATGATACTCTACAGGATTTCCAGATGATCTGCATCTCTTTGGACTGTATTATGAGAAAGAAAGGAGAGTTAACATAGCCATGGGGTTAAAGTGTCAATGCATATTGTTGCTTGTTTATTTCCTTTGGATATTAATATTTCTAATTGTGTTCATTGATGGGGTAAAAAAGAATCCATTCTCCAAATCAGTGGCCTGTGCTTGAGGCCATATTATCCTGCTTTAACAATGGCACTTTGCTTGGCATGACAGCTGCACTTGGGGGTGCTAGTTGGTTGAGCTTCCAGTAGTCTACAATCATTCTGCTAATTTGTCTGGTTTCTACATTGGCCAAACTGTCAAATTAAATGGAGGTGTGATGGGAACTACTATTCCTGCATGCTTTATGTCCTAACGGTATTGTTAATCACCACCCTTTGGCATTGTGATATTGTTTTAGATTTACTTTCTTGGCCAGGAGAGGCAGTTTCAAAGATGTCTACTTGGCCTTCCCCACTGTGATAACTCTTACTCCACAGGCCAAGGAGAATCAATAGTATTGCCATGGTGTTGCTTCAGTTCTTCAGGTATTAATGTTGACTCTAACCAGGTATCTAATAGTCCTCAAAATATGTGGGTACTCCCCTTACCCCAGGACATGGTAATTCAGATAAGTGCAAATGGGTCTCCTTGGGGAAGGTCCAGGGGAATCACCATGATATATACTTGACATGGTGTCAAGTCAGGGTGATCAAGACATGGTCAAGTCAGGGTGATTCTTTCTGAGACCCAGAAAAATCTTCAGTCAATGGTTTGAAAACTGATACAGAACCAGGAACTGGGCAAGAGATTGTGACTTTTTATTGGGGTGACCAGTCTCTTATTTATTCTTTCATTTAATTATGTATATGAGGCATTACTCTCATTGGCAACCCATATATTTTGCCCATAGTGACACCCTATTCTGTTAACCATCTGTACAATTCACTCTTGGCCACTATTCCAACAACTGGTACCATGATTCTTGTGACTCTCTAGCTTCTGAGGGTTAAGTATTGCCTTAGCCTCTATTGCTTCAAGGACCCATCATCCTCACTGCTACAAATGAACCAAGTTCCATGGCAGCCTCCTCTTTTTTTTTTAATTTTTAAATTTTAATTCCAGTATAGTTAACATACAACATTACAGTAGTTTCAAATGTACAATGCAGTGATTCAACAATACTATACATTACTCAGTGCTTATCATGTTAAGTGTATTCTTAATCCCTTTCACCTATTTCACCAATCTCCCCATCCACCTCCCTTCTGGCAACCATGAGTTTGTACTCTGTAGTTAAGAGTCTGTTATTTAGTTTGTCTCTTTTTTTCACTGTTCATTTGTTTTTGTTTCTTAAATTACACATATGAGTGAAATCAAATGGTGTTTGTCTTTCTCTGACTGACTTAATTTCACTTAGCATTCTACTCTATGGTTCCATCCATGTTGTTGCAAATGGCAAGATTTCATTCTTTTTTATGGCTGAATAATATTCCATTATTCATTCCATATGATGGCTGAATAATATTCCATTATACATTTTGGATACTAACCCTTTATCAGATAGGTCATTTGCAAATATCTTTCCCATTCAGTAAGTTTTCTTTTTAGATTTGTTGATTGTTTCCTTTTGCTGTGCAGAAGCTTTTTATTTTGATGTATCCCAATAGTCTATTTTTGCTTTGTTTCTGTTGCCTCAGGAGACATAGATAGAAAAATGTTGCTATGGCTAATGTCAGAGACATTACTGCCTGTGCTCTCTTCTAGGAATTTTATGGTTTCAGGTTTCACATTTAGATCCTTAATCCATTTTGAGTTAATTTTTGTGTATGGTGTAAGAAAGTGGTCAAGTTTCATTCTTTTGCATGTTACTGTCCTGTTTTCCCAACACCATTTGTTGAAGAGGCTTTTTCCCATTGCATGTTCTTGCCTCCTTTGTCAAAGATTAATTGACCTTATAATTGTGGGTTTATTTATTGGATCTCTATTCTGTTCTATTGCTCTGTGTGTCTATTTTTGTAATAGTACCATACTTTTGTGATTACTACAGCTTTGTAGAACAGTTTGAAATGTAGGATTGTGATACCTTTGGTTTTGCTGTGCTTTTTCAAGTTTGCTTTGGCTATTCAGGGTCTTTCGTGATGCCAAACAAATTTAAGATTATTTATTCTAGTTCTGTAAAGACGTTGTTGCTCTTTTGATAGGTATTGCATTGAATCTGTAGATTTCTTTGAGTAGTATGAACATTTTAACACTATTTGTTCTTCTAGTCCTTGAGCATAGAATACCGTTCCAATTATGTTTTTTTTTTTTTTTCAGTTTCTTTCATCAATGTTTTATAGTTTTCAGAGTATAGGTCCTTTACCCCCTTGGTTTAGTTTATTTATTTATTATTTATTTATTTATTTATTTATTTCAAGAAATCAAGTTTCTGTTCTTGGCATTTTATTGACAAGGCTGTTGATCCTTTTTCTGGGCTGCTGTGGTTTTTTTATTTTTATTTTTTTTGGTTGTTTGCTTGTTTTTGTTTTTTAATTTACATCCAGATTAGTTAGCATATAGTGCGACAGTGATTTCAGGAGTAGAATCCAGCGGCTCATCCCTACCTTTAACAGCCAGGGCTCATCCCAACAAGTGTCCTCTTTAATGCCCCTTGCCCATTTAGCCCATTTCCCACCCAAAACTCCTCCAGCAACTCTCATTTGTTCTCTGTATTTCAGAGTCTCTTATGTTTTGTCCCCCTCCTTGTTTTTATATTATTTTTGCTTCCCTTCCCTTATGTTAATTTGTTTTGTATCTTAAATTTCACATAAAGTCATATGATATTTATCTTACTCTAATTTTGCTTAGCATAATACACCTAGTTCCATCCATGCTGTTGAAAATGGCAAGATTTCATTCTTTTTGATTACCAAGCAATATTCTGTTGTACACACACACACACACACACACACACACACACACACGTATATATACACCATATCTTCTTTATCCATTCATCACTTGATGGACATTTCGGCTCTTTCCATACTTTGGCTCTTGTCTATATTGCTACTATAAACGTCAGGGTGCATGTGCCCTTCAAAACAGCACACCTGTATCCGTTGGATTAACACCTAGTAGTACAATTGCTGGGTCATAGGGTAGTTTTATTTTTAATTTTTTGAGGAACTCCATACTCTTTTCCAGGGTGGCTGCATCAGTTTGCATTCCCACTAACAGCACAAAGGGTTCCTCTTTCTCTGCATCCTCACCAACATCTGTTGTTGCTTGAGTTGTTAATTTTAGCCATTCTGACTGGTGTGAGGTGGTCTCTCCTTGTGGTTTTGATTTGTATTTCCCTGATGATAAGTGTTGTTGGGCATTTTTTTCATGTGCCTGTTAGCTATCTGATGTCTTCTTGGAAAAGTGTCTATGCATATCTTTTGTCCATTTCTTCACTAGATTCTTTGTTTTTTGGGTGTTGAGTTTGGTAAGTTCTTTATAGATTTTAGATACTAACTCCTTATCTGATACATCATTTGCAAATATCTTCTCCCATTCTGTCAGTTACCGTTTAGTTTTGCTGATTGTTTTCTTTGCTGTGAAGAAGGTTTTTATCCTGATGAGGTCCCAATAGTTCTTTTTGCTTTTGTTTCCCTTGTCTCTGGAGACATGTTTAGTAAGAAGTTGCTGCAGCCAAGGTCAAAGAGGTTTTTGCTTGCTTTCTCCTCTAGGATCTTGATGCTTCCTGTTTTATGTTTAGGTCTTTCATCCATTTTGAGTTTAGTTTTTGTGTGGTGTAAGAAAGTGGTCCAGGGTTTTCTTGAGGGTTTTTATCAAGAAAGGCTGCTGTGTTGTCAAATGCTTTCTATGCATCTATTAAGAGAATCATGGGGTTCTTATTCATTTTTTTGCATGTAGCTGCCCAGTTTTCCCAACCCCATTGACTGAAGAGACTGTCTTTATTCCATTGGGTATTCTTTTCTGCATTGTCAAAGATGAGCTGGCCATACGTGTGTGAGCCCATTTCTGAGTTCTCTATTCTGTTGCATTGATCTAAGTGTCTGTTTTTGTGCCAGTACCATACTGTCTTGGGGATTATAGCTTTGTAATACAGCTTAAAGTCTGGAATTGTGATGCTCCAGCCTTGGTTTTCTTTATTAGGATTGCTTTGGCTATTCGGGATCTTTTCTGGTTCCATACAAATTGTAGATTGTTTGTTCTAGCTCTGTGGAGAATGCTGATGTGATTTTGATAGGGATTGCATTGAATGTGTACATTCCTTTGGGTAGTAATGACATTTTAACAATATTTGTTCTTCAAATCCATGATCATGGAATGTTTTTCCATTTTTTTTTTTTTTTTTGTATTTTCTTCAATTTCTTTCGTAAGCTTTCTATAGTTTTCAGCTCTTTGGTTAGGTTTATTCCTAGGTATTTTATGGGTTTCGGTGCAATTGAAAATGGGTTTCTCTTTTTGGTGCTTCATTATTGGTGTATAGAAATGCAACTGATTTCTGTGCATTGATTTTATATACTGCGACTTTGCTGAATTCTTGGATCAGTTCTACCAGGTTTTTTTGTAGAATCTTTTGGGTTATCCATATAGGGTATCATGTTGTGAGAGTGAGAGTTTGAGTTCCTCCTTGCTGATTTGGATGCCTTTTAGTTCTTTGGGTCACCTGATTGCTGAGGCTAGGACATCCAATACTATGTTGAATAACAGTGGTGAGAATGCACATCCTTGTCATGTTCCCGACCTTAGCGGGAAAGCTCTGTTTTTCCCTGTTGAGGATGATATTAGTGGTGGGTCTTGAGTATATGGCTTTTATGATCTTGAGGTACGATTGTTCCATCCCTACTTTCTTGAAGGTTTTTATCAAGACAGGTTGCTGTGTTGTCAAATGCTTTCTCTGCATCTATTAAGAGAATCATGGGGTTCTTATTCTTTTTAAAAAAATTTTTAACTTTATTTTGAGAGAGAGAGAGAGAGAGAGAGCACGCATGAGTGGGGGAGGGGCAGAGAGAGAGAGAGAGAGAGAGAGAATCTCAAGTAGCTTCCCGGCTGCCAGCACAGAGCCCTACCCATGTGGGGCTCGAACTCATGAAACCGTGAGGTCATGACCTGAGCTGAAAGCAAGAGTTGGACGCTTAACCATCTGAGCCACCCATGTGCTCCTTATTCTTTCTTTTTTAATGTGGTGTATCACATTGCCTGATTTGTGGATATTGAATCAGCCTTGCATCCCAGGTATAAATCCCACTTGATCACAGTGAATAATTCTTTTAATGTATTGTCAGATCCAGTTGGCTGGTATCTTGTTGAGAATTTTTTAATCCATGTTCATCAGGGAAATTGGTTTGTGGTGCTCCTTTTTAGTGGGGTCTTTGTTTTTAGAATCAAGGTAGTGCTGGCCTCATAGAATGAGTTTGGAAGTTTTCCTTCCATTTCTATTTTTTGGAACACCTTCTACAGGATAAGTGTTAACTCTTCTTTAAATTAAATGTTTAGTAGAATTCCCCTGGAAAGCCATCCGGCCCTGGACTCTTATTTTTTGGGGAGATTTTTGATTACTAATTAAATTTCTTTACTGGTTATGGGTCTGTTCAAATTTTCTATTTTTTCCTGTTTCAGTTTTGGTAGTTTATATGTTTCTAGGGTTTTGCCCATTTCTTCCAGATTGCCCAATTTATTGGCATATAATTGCTCATAATATTCTCTTATTATTGTTTGTATTTCTGCAGTGTTGGTTGTGATCTGTCCTCTTTCATTCATGATTTTATTTATTTGGGTCCTTTACTTTTCTTTCTGATCAATCTGGCTAGGCGTTTACCAATTTTGTTAATGCTTTCAAAGAACCAGCTCCTGGTTTCATTGATCTGTTCTTTTTTTTTGATTTTGATATCATTGACTTCTGCTCTGATCTTTATGATTTCCCGTCTTCTGCTGGTTTGGGGCTTTATTTACTGTTCTTTTTCCAGCTCTTTAAGGTGTAAGGTTAGGCTGTGTATCTGAGACCTTTCTTTGGGGTCAAAGGGACAGCCTTTGGGCTGTCATGTTATCATTTTCATTGGCTTCCATGTCCTTTTTAATTTACTCTTTAATTTCTCCTTAACCCATTCATTATTTAGTAGGATGTTCTTTAATCTTTTAAAGTATTCGTGGTCTTTCCAAATTTGTTCTTGTGTTGATTTTGAGTTTCTTAGTGTTGTGGTCTGAAAATATGCATGGTATGATCTCAGTCTTTTTGTACTTGTTGTGGTCTGATTTGTGTCCCAGTATGTGAACTATTCTGGAGAATGTTCCATGTGCACTCCAGAATGTGTATTTCTGCTGCTTTAGGATGAAATGTTCTGAATATATCTGTGAAGTCCATCGGTCCAGTGTATCATTCAAAGCCATTGTTTCCTTGTTGATTTTTCTGCTTAGATAATCTATCCATTGTTGTAAATGGGGTGTTGAAGTCCCCTACTATTATGGTATTATTATCAGTGAGTTTCTTTATGTTTGTGATTACTTGATTTGTATATTTGGGAGATCACGTTGGGGGCATAAATGTTTACAATCATTAGCTCTGCTTGGTGGCTTGACCCCTTAATTAAGATATAATGTCCTTCATCTCTTGTTACAGTCTTATTTTAAATTCTAGTTTGTCTGGTATAAGTATGGCTACTCCAACTTTCTTTTGGTGACCATTAGCATGATAGATGGTCCTCCATCCCCCTATTTTCAATCTGAAAGTGTCTTTAGGTCTAAAATCGGTCTCTTGTAGACAACATATAGATGGATCTTATTTTCTTATCCATTCTGATACCCTATGCCTTTTGACTGGAGTGTTTAGTGCATTGACATTTAGAGTGAGTACCGAAAGATACGAAGTTTTTGCCATTGTGTTGCCTGTAGAGTTGGAGTTTCTGGTGGTGTTCTCTGGTTCTTTCTAGTCTTTGTTGCTTTTGGTCTTTTTTTTGTTTTGTTTTGTCTCTTCTCCCCTCTGAGTGTCTCCTGTATAATTTCTTGCAGGGCTGGTTTAGTGGTCACAACTTCTTTAGAGTTTGTTTGTTTGGGCAACTCTTTATCTCTCCTTCTATTTTGAATGACAGCCTTGCTGGATAAAGAATTCTTATCTACATATTTTTCTGATTCAGTACAATGAATACATGCTGCCACTCCTTTCTGGCCTCCAAGTTTCTGTGGATAGGTCTGCTATGAGTCTGATCTGTCTTCCTTTATAGGCTAAGGACTTTTTTTTTTTCCCCTTGCTGCTTTCGTAATTCTTTCCTTGTCTGTGTATTTTGTGAATCTGACTATGATATGTTTTTTTGACAGTTTGTATTTGTTGAATATGATGGGAGTTCTCTGTTCTTCTTGGATTTTGATGTCTGTGTTTTTCCCCAGACTAGGAAAAGTCTCCCCTATAATTTGTTCACCTAAACCTTCTACCCCTTTTTCTGTCTCTTCATCTTCTGGTACCTATGATTTGGATGTTGCTGCTTTTTAATGAGTCACTGAGTTCTCTAATTCTATATTGTGTTCTTGTGCTTTAGTTTCCCTTTTTTTCTTTCTGCATCATTATTCTCCATCATTTTGGAGGAAAAAAAATTAATAAAATAAAATTTAAAAATTAAATTAAAAAATTAAATACAACACAAAAAATCAAGTAAAGGAAGCTAGATTCTTGGTGAGTTGTCATCTGGTTGTTGAAAGAAGCTTGGTAGAATAGAGAAAAAAGGGAATGAAAAGAAAAGAGGAAAAAAATTAAAATGTTTAAAAATTAAAAATATATACAATAAAATAGAATATAATGCAATGAAGAAAGTGAAATAGAATTTAAAACTTTACAAAAAACTAAAAAAACATAGTAAAAAGAATTTTAAAAAATATTTTTATTTTTTTAAAAAGGAAAATAAAACTAAATTTTTCTCTCTGTGTCCAAGGAAAAGCAAAGAAAGGAGAAAAATAACAAAAATAATTTAAGCAAAAGCAAAACAAATAAAGAAGTAAAAAAATGAATAAATGACCCAGCAAACAGACTAAAACCCAAATGAATTTGCATCCAGTTTCCCCTAGAACTCATACTATGCAGCACTCTATAGTTTTATATTTAGTGGGTTGAGAGACTTGTGGTGGTCCTCTAGGGCATGTGTTTGGAGGGCACAGTTGGGCAGGGCTTGGTGTAAAGCCCCTATTCTCCACTAGGTGGCGCTGCTTAGTTTATTGGAGTCGATCCATGTGGCGCATGCTCAGGATAGGTGAAAATGGAGTCACCCACCTTCCCAGTCTCTGGCATAGGAGCTCTGCACTCTCACCTAGTAGCAATTAAGCATCTCTCTTTTGTCTCTGGCTTCTATCCACTTTTTGCTTCTACAGTGTCTGTGTCCAAGCCGTCAGCCTGCCAGGCGGCACCTCTCTCCCAATTTTATCCCAGATGGGGCTGTGTTTCCAAATCTCTCAACCCTGTGGCTTTGATCTGCTCTGACCCTCTGGGGGAGGGTCTTACTGAGCAATGGCCAGTTGCCAGCTTGCCGAGAGAACATTGATGGGATTGCACCATGGAGGTTCAGAGATTGTGGCCCTGTGCCAGACTGCCTGAGAAAAAGTTCATGTGATTATGCAGTGGCTAATGTTCAGAAATTATGGCAAATCACAACACACAGTCATTGACAGGTTTCACCTCAATCTGGTGTCTTTGTTCTGATACCAGCAAACATGGCTGTTCTCCAGGGTCCTTTTGGACCTTTGCCTGTGGGGAGGCTGTATCACCTCTAACAAATGCCCTCCAAGCAGGGGAACTGCTTCTCCCTGTGTGGCCCTCAGTCCCCTCAGACCTCGCTGCCCTGCTTCTGGGGATTTGCCCTTCTTCTCCACCAGAGCACCACCAGGTAATGAGTGCTGGAATTTCCAACCCTGTGTTCCCCTGTTTATAGAGTCCTAATGGTACTGAAACCTGCTCTTTTCTCCCCATCTGTGGTTCTGGGGAACAGAATTCTTGTTTGGCCCCTTGTGAGTGTTTCCATTCTTTCTCTTTCCCTCCGGCTACTTTTGTGGCGAGTGCTTCTCCTGTACTCTCCCAGTGTGCCGCACTTCTTCCCCCTTTCTCTACCCCCCTCTGCAAAAACAGCTCCCTACCCTTGCAGCTTCTCTCTGTCCCAGTTCACCTCTCTGCAGCACATACCTGCCGGGTTCTGTGGCTCAAGGTATGCAGATTGTTGTGTTAATCCTCAGGTCAACTTCCTAGGTGTGCAAAATGATTTGGTGCTGATCTACCGGCATTTCAGGGATGAAAGAAGCCGAGAACTTCCATGCTGCTCCACCATCTTGGCCCCACCCAGTTCAGTTTATTTTTTAGGTATGTTATTATTTTTAGTGCAATTGTGAATGGGATGGTTTTTCTAAATTTCTATTTTTGCTACATCAGTATTAGTGTATAGAAATGCAATAGATATCTGTATATGGATTTTGTATCCTGTGACCTTACTGAATTTATTTATCAGTTGCAGTAGTTTTTGGTGGAGTGTTTAGGGTTTTCCATATATAATCATCTGCAAACAGTGAAATTCTTACTTCTTTCTTACCAATTTGGAAGCCTTTTATTTCCTTTGTTGTGTGATTGCTGTGTCTAGGACTTCCAGTATTATGTTGAATAAAATTGATGAGAGTGGACATCCTTGTCTTGTTCCTGATATTAGGGGAAAAGCTCTCAGTTTTTCACATTGAGGATGATGTTAGGTGTGGGTTTTTCATATATGGTATGACACCCTTTTCTATCGTCAGCTCTTACCTGTAAAGAAGACCAGCACTGGACATCCTCATGATGCTAGTGCCCCTCTTACTAGCACATTCCTATTAACCTTGTGGAATATGTTCTCCAAGCCGTCAAGGAAAATGCTTTTCTGGTAGGTTTTCTGGCCTTATATATTCACTGTAGCATATCTACTTTCCTGGGCTTTTTGTTTCCTTTCTGCAGGGTTAGCTATGGCAGTTCAGGTATTTCATTTTACTCAGCATGAGTCATTACTTTCTCCAGGTGTCTGGGAGTCACCCTACCTGAGATTTGCTCTACACCGTTGGATCCTTTCCAGTGTGTTCAATCCTATATTCCAAGAGAATACCCCCAAATCAGTAAACTTTTCATATCTAGTATTGTTGAGCAATTATACTACCATATTGTGCCAAAGACTAATTGTACCCCACACACCACCTGGGATGGGCTCTTCTTTGCCCGTCAGGCAGTTAGGGATACAGTCTCAAAATCCCAACTTACCACTTGCTTTTTTTTGGGTCATTCCTGGTACCACTGTGTCAGTTGGGACTTCTGAGAAGTGGACACTGAGGTGGGGACAGGCATATAAAAGGTTTATGGGGGTGTAACACCTGAGAAAGGAAAAAGCAGGAAGTAGGATTGAGTAGGAAGAGTCAACAGACCATGATTCAGGTCTAACAAAGTCTCGGAAAGCTCTACAGAGAGGTCCAGAGTGAAGATTAACTATTAAAAGGGTCTTGCATTGGGTCAAAGTCTAGGCCCTGTGACACATGTTGCTTGGTCATTAGCTGGGACCACTCCAGGAGGACCATGACCTGAGCTCCAAAGCAGAGGCCAACTGGAAGGAGTTAATAGTTAGAGGCCATAAGTCCTTTCTTGAAGAGGGATATGAACATCTGAATGCTGCATTTCTATATGTTGCACAACAAGTAGTAGCACTGGAGAGATTCTATAAATAACTAGGTTGGTTTGGTATGTTCTGTATTACTATTGGCCCTGTGGAAAAGACTGCACTAGGTACTCTGAACTATGGATATTTCAAAGAAGAGGGTACAATATTCCAAGGTAACATTGCTTGAGAAACTGTCAGTCTGTACCAGTAGACCAAGTCAGAATTTGCAAGACACTTTTCTGTCTAAAAGCAGACACAATATTAATTACGGTGGCCTTAATAAACTAATGAGGAAAATTTCATGTAATTTATTCAGAATATTTTTGGTGTTATTTTAATTTTGTAGTTCTCATAGACAGAAGAGAGTACCTCTTCTTCTTCATCTTCTTTTTGAAGCTATTTCAAATTTTCAATTCAATTGACTCTGCCTTTGGGATCTGATTCTCACTGACTTCTAAGAATTGAGAAACAACTATTTTTCCTGAGCCTCCTTATTTTCACAGCAATGTAATTTTTTACCTAGGATTGATAAGAATATTTCCTTAATACATTGGACAAAACATTTATGCAACATTTATGTAAAGTGTCACATTTGAGAATAATTCTCCTTTAATCATGTATCAACAGGGGTTGACTATATATGGAGACCAGCTCATGAATGACATTAGCTGTTGACTTTAGCTGTGGAGGCCAGCCAGCTGAGTAATAACCATTGCCTTGGAGACCAGAGGACCTGGGAATACTGCACAGATTTAGGGGTCCTTGCTAATTCCGTTTTGTATAAAACCTAGGGGCATCTTGGAGAGGAGGTGGGGGAAAGATGGATCTAGAGCACTAAAAGTTTAACCTAAATACCTGAGCATTACTTAGATTTCTTTCTTTCTTTCTTTCTTTCTTTCTTTTTTTTTTAAGAGGGAGGGCAGTACTGACCCACAAGGGGGTGGTTTGGAAATGTGTAAGGATGGTTAAGGTTGTCAGCATGCCAGGAAAGACTGCTACTGGCATTTGTAGAGGAGGTGATGAGAGGGAGGGAGTGCTAAATGTCTGCCAAGCTCTAAGAAGAACTGTCCCACCCAGTGTGCCACTTGAGTTATCATGAGAAATATGAAAGGGGTTGTTTAAATCACAAGGTTCATTTGAGTTTAGAAGAATGGCTTAACAGTTTGGGCATTTTTGTTTGTTTGTTTTTTTGTTTTTTTTCTGTCCACACAAACTAGTGGGTAAGGCTCTTGAGAAATATAAAATTAGTTTAAATCAAATAAAGAATTACTATTGCTTCCCATATCCAATTTGTAATGTGACAGGTCCTGTTACAGCTATGCTTAAAAGCATACTTAATCCAAATACAGAGTAATTATAGCCATACTTTTAACGTTAGGAATATAGATTCCTGGAAGGAACCAAAGATATTCTTTAATTGATTTTCTTTAAGATGTGTTTTTGTTGAGGGTGCCTAAATCACAGATGATGGAGTTAGTCACACCGAAAAGCTAAAGCTTTGACCCACTGTTGTGTGACTTAATTCATATCATATTTTGAATGTTTTAACAAGCTTCCAGTGCTTATGTAACCCACACGTAATAAGTTAAAAGTGCTCTTGGAACTATTTCTGACAGTTTCTTTGAAAACACTTTAATTGGGGTGGCCAACAGCTTTTAACTGCCATAGGGGATGTTTTGATATGGGAGACGGGTGGCAGCAAAACCAAAAACCCACTAAAGAGGGTTCTCTTGCACCACCCCCCAAGCCCACTCTCCACCTGTGTTTTTCTTTCTGTTGATGTTTCCAGAAAACTGTTCTTTTCAGACCAACATTAAATTTTTCCAGGAGGCAAATAGTGCATTTTTCTGTAAGTAAAAATAGCAAGAGAAAACAGTTTACAGGAGAAAGTGGAGATGAAGTGGAGAATAGGGTCTATGAGTGAAGAAGAGCAAAAAAGGAGCAGAAACACAGTGAAGAAAGAGAAGGTTGGGAAATGGAAAGAAATAAATGAAATGGTAACAAGAATGGACATTTCTGAGTCATAATCCAACAGGCATTACCAGTGACTTTGTAGTGCAAACAAGAGGCCAAGAATCCTTTCTTTAGTACAAGAGAAGGAGTTGATTTTGGTATGTGCTATGTGCTGGAATCTCAGCACGACTCAGGCCTTTCGCAAACAGGAGGGAACATGCTGGGCCTGGCTGCAAATGGTGGCCTGTGTGAGAGAAGCTGACAGAACCAGTCCTAGGGAGAAGAGTGTGCTGGCTCAACATGATATCCAGAGCCAGATTACCGGAGTTGAAATTTACCAGCTGTATTAGTTACTTATTGTCACAGAATAAATTAACTCTAAGGCTTAGTGCACAAAACAACATTTATTATGTCACATTTTCTGCAAGACTGGATTCAGGTATAGCTTAGCCAGGTCCTCTCACAAGACTGTAGTCAAGGTATTGGCCAGGGCTTCAGGCATCTTAAGGCCCGACTGGGAGAGGATCCCTTCCAGGCTCACCCATGTGGTTGTTGGCCAGCTTCCCACTGGCCTTTGGCTGGAATCATCAGTTCCCTACCACTGATGTGGATTTCTCCCTAGGGCAGCTCACAATAAGGTGGCTGGCTTCCATCAGAGCAAACAAGTGAGAAAGGGTGACACAGGGCACACTGTAATCTAAAAGTGACATCTCATTTGGATCTTCTTCCTTTCATGAGAATCAAGTGACTAGGATCATCCCATGCTCAGGGGGAGGAGATGACACAAGGGGTCATCTCAGAGGCTGCTTTATCCCACCAGATAGGAGCCCAAACTGTCAAGTCTCAGTTTCCCTCACTCTAAAGTGAGGATAAATAAGGCCATTGGTAGCATTAAAGAACACAATAAACAACATTAGAGTTATTTAAGGATGAACTAAGATGATATATGTAAGATGCGGAACATAGTGCCTTATGTAGAATAATAATTTTGAAATATTGACTGCTTTTCCTCCTAGGGATTTCCTTTTTCTTTCTCCTATGCAAGCAGTTGGTTTTCTTGGCTCATTCCTGAGGACTAAGATATGGCAAAATGGGACCAGGCTTGCTGGTTTTCCTGGTTTGGTTTCCAAAAGCCCAGATCCTTATAGAAACAGAAAGTTTGGGATGGAGAACAAATATATAGGAAAAATTGTAGGGATAGAGCAGGTTTTAGGAAAGAAGAGTAGAGTGAAGGCTGAGCTTTCTCCTGCTTAAATCATGTATAGCATATTTAAAAGGTCTTTTTTCCCCTAATTCTTTTGAATAAGTTTGGTAAAAGTTATGGACATTTAAATAAGCAATTCAGTGAAGGAAAATTGCTAGACTATAATTATGAAGAGGGAAGGTCTCTACAATCTCATTGAATCATGCAGCGTGTGTTTGATAATCCTCAGATTAAGTAGAATGAAAGTACCCTAAAAAAGCAATAATGGGGATTTCACTACCTGAAGTTGAGGTTTATATTGAGTTAAAATTTAATATTACTTGGTAGTATTTTTAAAGTCCTATATCTGTAGTTAGCAAATTAGTTAAGACTATATTAGAATACTTCAGATATTCTATTGACACTCAAAGCTGTGCTAGGAAAAATGCTATTTGGGCAGCTTAAAAGTCAGTGTTTAATGTATCAGGACATTTAGGTATAAAAGGAAAAAAGGCTATTTCTCACATTTGTGTGTTTAATCAGTAGGAATTATTATTAAGCACAGATCACAGAGGCACAATGAAGAATGTGAAGTTTAGGAAATTGTTCTCTACTTTCAAATTTTCTGTCTCATTGAGAGTTTTTTTGTGAAGGATGATTTTTTTTTTCCCATCTAGTTGAGAACTTCTATGAAAGGCCTTATTTGTCATATAATTCTCTTATCAGATGTCCTTCCTGATTTCTCGAACTCCAGAGGGAGTAGGCTTGTTTTGCAAACCTGTCTCAAGAGACAGACTATTACAAGTGGTTAAGGTGACTGACTCCAAGACAATCATGACTGCCAGCATCTGTACCTTGACCCTGCCTTTGTACCTGATTTGCTAGCTGTTTGATCTTGATCAAGTTAATTAGCATCTTTGTACCTCAGTTTTCCTATCTATAAAGCAGGAATAATAATAATATTACTTAAAGGGTTATTGTGAGAATGAAATGAGATAATCTGTGAATATACTTAGAACCTAGTAGTTCAAATGTGTCTGGCTCAAAAAACATGAGTGTGTTATTATTAGCTAGAAAAGTGTTGCTCATTTTTCTCCGCAAAATCACTGTGAGGCTTTTCTGCTCATCCCCATTATATTTATTAATATAATTTATTGTCAATTTGGCTTACATACAAACACCCAGTGCTCATCCCGACAAGTGCCCTCCTCAATGCCCATCACCCATTTTCCCCCCTCTTCTACCTCCCACCAACCCTCAGTTTGTTCTCTGTATTTAAGAGTCTCTTATGTTTCACCTCCCTCCCTGTTTGTAACTATTTTTCTCCCTCCCTTCCCCCATGGCCTTCTGTTAAGTTTCTCAAGATCCACATATGTGTGAAAACGTATGATACCTGTCTTTCTCTGATTAACTTACTTCACTCAGCATAATACCCTCCAGTTCCATCCATGTTGCTGCCAATGGCATGATTTCATTCTTTCTCATTGCCAGGTAGTATTCCATTGTATATATAAACCACATCTTCTTTATCTATTTGTCAGTTGATGGACATTTAGGCTCTTTCCATCATTTGGCTATTGTTGAGAGTGCTGCTATAAATATTGGGGTACAAGTGCCCCTATGCATCAGCACTCCTGTATCCCTTGGGTAAATTCCTAGCAGTGCTATTGCTGGGTCATAGGGTAGGTCTATTTTTAATTTTTTGAGGAACCTCCATACTGTTTTCCAGAGCGGCCGCACCAGTTTGCATTCCCACCAACAGTGCAAGAGGGTTCCCGTTTCTCCACATCCTCTCCAGCGTCTATAGTTTCTTGATTTGTTCATTTTAGCCACTCTGACCAGTGTGAGGTGGTATCTGAGTGTGGCTTTGATTTGTATTTCCCTGATGAGGCGTGATGTTGAGCATCGTTTTATGTGTCTGTTGGCCATCTGGATGTCTTCTTTAGAGAAGTGTCTATTCATGTCTTCTGCCCATTTCTTCGCTGGATTATTTGTTTTTCGGGTTCATCATCATCTTGTAAGTACTTTATCTAGTTTTCTTCCCATACTAGTTATGCCCCAATGACAAACAGGACTTCTAACCCTTAATTGCTCAAATCACAGCTTTGACATTTTAAAGAACTTCACTGAAGTCATTTAAGAGATGATAGTGCAATTCAGGAAAAGAAGCCTAAGATGAAGGTGTGTGCCACTTCTCTCAGAGTTCATTATTCATGCCTTCCAAAGAGCCTCTTTGGCAGGCTACCTCCTTCCTCTCTCCTGCTTTGCTGCCATCGTCCAGGGCTTGACTCATTTTCCCCTGATGGATGTCTCTTCACTCCTGCTTTCTCTCTCAGGGCCCAGGTCCGCCATTTGCTCTGTGTCCAGCTTTTTCAAGGAAAAGCGAAAACCAGGTGACATCATCATAATCTCTGCAGAGATAACACATGGCCTTAAGTAAAATAGAGCAGATTCCCTTCTCATTGTCTCATGTATTCCATCCCCACTTTCTCCTTTGCTTTGCTTAACTTAAAGGCCCATAAACGTCTATAATGTGTTTTACCAAGGAGCTGTCTTTCCCCAAATGCAAATTTTCTGCTAAGCCTAAACAACAGGCACAGATTTGAGTCTGATTTCATCTAAACCAGACTCCAACCAAACCAAACCAAAAACAAAACAAAAAATAAAAAAAAAACCCACAAAAAACATGTCTTTATAATTTGTCACAGTTCCTAAATTAATGTTTTTAGTACAGATGAAGGTGGGGAAGATATAAAATCAAAATGGTTAAGCTGTTAGTGTGGGCAATTGCAGCACATTTCTGTGAAAGATCCTGTAATAAACTATATGGTGTTGTCCAACAGAAATGTAATGTAAGCCACATATGTAATTTAAAATTTTCTAGCAAATTACATGGAAAAAAAGGTACAATTAATTTTGATGTTGTATTTTATTTGTAAAATATGTCCAAAATTTTGTAATTTTAGCATATAACCAATAAAAATATTAATGATGTAGTTTACCTTTTTTTCATGCTACATCTTAGAAGTCCAGTGTATATTTTACATTTAAAGTGGCTATCTGGACTAGGTACATTTTGAGGGCTTAAGAGGTACATTTGTTAGTAGCTACCATATTGGACAGCTTAGATAACTTACTTCATAATTGTCCCTAGTGGGACAGTGTGATCCTTCATTGACTAAGAGCTGCTCCTGAGGGAGTTAATTTCTTCTGGCAGGCTGGCATTCCAGCTAAGCTTGCTTCTGTAGCCAGAAAGGCCTCAGGCAGAGAGATGCCAGTGCTTGTGCTAAAAAGCCATTAGAAGAACAGTCCACCACGGTGTAGGTGACCTCTGCAGAGGACAAGGGATATTGGTCACAGTATCAACAGTGTTTGCTCTAACCATTTGAAGCAGTAGCTACCACTGTTCTTTTCCAGAGCTAGTTAAAAATGGCTAAACCCCATATCAGGAAAATTACTGAACAAATGTTCTTTCTTCTCCTTGACAAAAAAGGGTCTCTGCTCATAGATATGAAATGATAATGTACTGAGTTTGTTTTCCCTTTATATTTCCCCATTTCAAGCCTGCAAGTGGATAGAGACCACCTTCCTCAAGGAAGGTTAGTGATAGGTCTAGAAATAGAAACCACTTGCCCTAAGATTTTGCTGGCTTTTGTTTTCTGAAGGTAGGCACATCTGCAGGGAAGACTGCTGTTGTGGCAGGGAAGAGAGGCTCACATAGTGAGAGAGGGAGAAGGCTGGAGGCACAGAGGTGGGTAAGTCTGCAAGTATGAGGAAATTAGGCCCCATTCAATGATAGTGCCCTGTTTTGGGAGGATGGCAGGATTGCAAGAAGGACCGGATGGAGGACCGAAGGTGGCAAGACCTCAGGTTTGCCAAGATTTCATCGCCTTTAAGTCTAGCACAGAAGTCAAGTACCCGTAGGCATCTCTGCAGTGATGGACCAAAGATTGGATGGGGCCTTTCTGGAGATTGCTCTGGGTGAGGCTTCTGGACATTTGCAGGGCTCTGGACCCTAGTAAATTTGCATTCTTTTTTCTTTTCTTCTGGATTTGATATTTAAAGTTGTCAACATTATCTCTAAAAAGGTTTCATGAGGTTTACTGGAAGTACAGGCAAGATTTTTTTAAAATCCCAGATTTCATGAAACCAGTACAAACTTTTCACTTTTCACACTCTAAGACTGCTCCTATGTATCTGTTTTTCTGGCTTCCTGTAAAAAGAAGAGCATTTTTATTTCAGATAGTTGATATTCTTCACACATGCACACATGTATATTGAATTATACACTCCAAAAATAAAAATAAGACCTTGAGGCAGTAGCTAAAAAATTACACATGCATTTTAAGCAAGTTGAGTGAATATTTAAATAGAAGCTTCCTTATTATTGCTGTTGTTTATGAATTCTAAAATTTTATTTTCATTTAATTTTAAATAAACATACTTTCAGGCTTACAGAATATTTATAAGAATAGTGCAAAAAATTCGTATATACCTTTAAGCAAGATTTCTCACATTTATCATTTTGCCATATCTGCTTTATCATTCTCTTTCTTTTTCTCCACATACACAAACACATGTATACACACCTCCTCTCCTTTCTCTGTCTTTCCACCTCCCTTGCGCGTGCGTGCGCGTGTGTGTGTGTGTATGTGTGTGTGAATCTTTTGAGAGGAAGCTATAAAAATGATGTATTTACCCTTAAATACTTTGGCTTTTATTTTCTAAACACAAAGACATTCTCTTATGTAACCATAACATGGTTAGAATCCGGAAATTAACATTCACAAAATATTACCATCTAATTTATAGATCTTAGGCAAATTTTGCAAATTTACCAGTCCTTCATGGCAAAAGGAAGTCCTAGATCACATGTTGCTTTCAGTTGTCTTGCCTCTTTTGTCTGTTTGGGTCTGGAACAGTTTTTTTGCATTTTGTAACATCGACATTTTTGAAGAGCTTGGGCCAGTTATTTTGAAGAATACCCTTCAATTTGGGTTTGTCTGATGTTTTCTCACGATTAGATTTAGTCTATGTGTTCATTTGATAGGAAAGCCCCAAAAGCAATGATGTATTTTTTTTCTCAGTGTATGATGTCAGGAGGCACATGATGTCAATTTTGCTGAGAAAGTCTTATTATGAAATAAGTATTAACTAAACTGTGTTTTTCCAGTGACATAGTGATTTACATGAAGTTACAACATTTGTTACATTGTCCTTAATTGGTAACAAACAATGCATACACTGATATTTTGAACTCTTAGAGTTCATTTGTTGATTATAGTCCCAGTGTCCATTTCTCAACTTGTCCCTTTCACAGAAGACTTTAATTTTCTCTTTGGGGTTGCTTTTCAACCTGGGGAAACCAACTGTATCTCTTCACTCAACCAGAGGACATGTGATCAAGGTCAGTGAAAGTATTGCATTGCCCTGGAGTCAGTATTGTTTCAAGGATGGGATTTTACCAAGGCAGTCTAATTACAGTGAGCCTTGAGATTTTTGATAGGAGTGCTGGAGTAAAGATGCTATTTCCTTCTGGACAATGTGATAGGAATGTGAAGTCTGAAATTGTTGCAGCCATTGTTATGTTGGGGGCTAACCTGGGATCAATGCTGGCCTGTGAAAAACAGATAACTACTAACTTTACAAATGTCAAGATTAAGCCTGACCTGAAGCCTACTTATGAACTGTTTGGCAGCAATTCTAAACCAAGGTTTATACTATCCCCTATTTTTGATTGTGAGAGGTGCTATTGTCAGAACTCATTACTACAGACATTTAGTTTCTGAAGTCAGGAATGGTAAACATTTTGTGATGTAAAGAATAGTTCTGAATAATAAAGAATTGTCCTAGCTAAAATGCTAATAGTGGTTCCCAACTGAGAAACACAATGTTTTACATTTGGATTGGAATTTGTACTTATTTTCACCTGAAGGTATTCTAGTTTGCTGGAATACTGTTCAGATCAAGGAGTATGTATGGGTACCTATAGACAGTGTGTTTGTCACTAGCATGTGTTTTGATGGTCAGGGCTCATGTCATCTTAGTTTTTAAATGTTTTGCATATTATCCCTGCTACTAGACCCAGAATTCTCTGCTCTAGGTATGCTATGTCTAGGATGAGCCTTAGTTCTCGGCTTCAGTATTTTATATTTATTTTTTGAGAGAGAGAGAGAGAGAGAGAGAGAGAGAGAGAGAGAGAGAGAGAGATGGAGAGATGGAGAGAGGAGCAGAGGGAGAGAGAGAGAATCCCAAGCAGGCTCCACACTCAGTGCGGAGCCCAGTGTAGGGCTCAATCCCACAACCCTGGGATCATGACCTGAGCCAAAATCAAGAGTTGGGTGCTCAACTGACTGAGGTATCCAGGCACCCTTGAGCTTCAGTATTTTTAGTGAACCCTTTCCTAAATCCTAATTGTATCTGCAAAGTCCAAATGAGGAACTGCTATCTTGGTTTTCTGATTTTATACTCCAACCTGTCTTCTTATTGGCTTAACCTCCATCCTCTTAGCTTGGACTCCTAGACACTTGGCACTTTCCTTTCCCCAGAAATTAGAGCCACGTCACCAACATCATGATTGGACGACTCTTTTGATCAGGCATCCTAAGAGTACTATATTTTGCCTGTCTCTCAAAAATACTCATAGAAGATATTGTTGTAGCTACACTAAACCACCTCTGGTTTGCCATTGCCATGGTAATAATGCCATTCTTAATTGACTCTGAGCTTGTTAAACTCTTCTGGGTATTGAGATTTGGTGTGTGGACAGCCTCCCACCAGGAGGCCAAGTCTTGGAGCACATTTAGTACATCCAGTCCTTCTCCAGTCTTATGCTGCTTCTTCAGTTTCTGTTCCACCATGCGTCATGCCTGAACCTCACAGGTTAAAACAGTCTCCTCAGGAAATTACTATGACTCTCCACCCTTCTGAGCCATCTAATTCTTCTTCAGAGATAAAAGCAGAGAGATTGTTGGGTATTAACTGGTAGTGGTAATGTATTAAACTATAGAATGGAGATTTAAGACAATTATCTAGGTAGAGAAATTTACATTAAAAAACAGAGGAAAAAGGTGAGGTTTACTTTATTTATAGTTACTAAGATTAGCTTTTTATATTGATATTGTCATTGAGGATTCCTAAATATTTGGTGAGGAGGGATTGCTTTTAGTCTGAAGCATTTTTCATCTTTATTGAGGTATACTTGATAAATAAAATTATAAGATATTTAAAGTATACAACCTGATGTTTTGATTTATGAACACATTGTCAGAGGATTTCCCCTCATTGAGTTTATTAACATATCTATCATCTCACATATTTACTTTTTATTCTTATAGCAAATTTCAATTATACAGTACAGGGTTATTTAATTTTTTAATGTAATCTCTACATCTAATGTGGTTTGAACTCACAACCTTGAGATCAAGAGTCACATGCTCTACTGACTGAGCCAGCCAGGTGCCCCACAATACAGTGTTATTAGCTGCAGTCACCATGTTTTACATTAGATACTGATACCTCATTTTACTTTATAATAGAAGGTTTATACCCTTGGCCATCCTCTCCTTATCTCCAACCCTCAGTTCTTGGCAATCACTTTTCCACTCTGTATCTATGAGTGAGACTCTTTTTTTTTTTTTTTTTAATTCCACATATAAACGATACATGTAGTGTTTATCTTTGTCTGGCTTGTATTACTTAACTAATGCCCTCCCGGTTCATCTGTATTGTTCCAAATGTCAGGATGTCCTTCTTTTTTTAAGGATGAATCATATGTCATTGTATACATATGCCACATTTTCTTTATCCATTCATGAGTCAATGGATACTTAGGTTGTTTCTGTACCTTGCCTATTGTAAATAATGCTCCAGTGAAGCATTGTAGAGTGTAAAGATATCTCTTTGAGATAATGATTTTGTTCCTTTGGTATATACCTAGAAGTGCAAGATAATATGGTAATTCTGTTTTTAATTCTTTGAAGAATCTCCATCTGTTTTCTATAGTGGCTGTAGCAGTGTGCATTCCCAACAATAGTGTATCAAGCATTCCCTTTTCACCACATCTTTGTGAGCATTTGTTATGTCTTCTCTTTTTGATAATAGCCACCCTAATAGATATGAGGTTTTAGCTTATTATGGTTTAGTTTGCATTTCTCTGATATTTAGTGATATTCACCCTTTCATGTACCTGCAGGCCATTGCTTTTTGTTTGTTTTTTGTTTTTTGTTTTGATATTGAGTTGTAGGAGTTCCTTGTATATTTTGGATATTAACTGCTTGTTGGCTATATGATTTGCAAATATTTTCTCCTATCCTATTCTTTAGATTGCCTTTTTATTTATTGATAATTTCTTTGCTATGCAGTAGCTTTTTAGTGTGATATAGTCCCACTTGCTTATTTTTGCTTTCTGTACCTTTGCTTTTGGTGTGAAATCCAAGAAACCTTCACCACATCGAAAGTCAAGGGGCTTACATGCCTATATTTTTTTCTAGGAGTTTTATGATTTCAAGTATTATGTTCAAGTCTTTAACCATTTGGATTTGATTTTTGTGTATGGCATAAGTTAGGGATCCAGTTTCTTTCATTTACATGTGGCTATCCAGTTTTCCCAACACTTTCAATTGAAGAGACTGTCCTTTCCCAGTTGTATATTCTTGGTTCCTTTGTCAGAAATTAATTGACCATCTATGTAATTGTTTATTTCTGGACTCTCTATTCTGTTCCATTGATCTGTCTAGTTTTATGCCAGTACCATACTGTTTTGATTACCATGGCTTTGTAATATGGCTTGAAATCAAGTGTGATGTTTCCAACAGTATACTTTGTTCTTATTCCTCAAGGTGCACTGGCTCTTCAGGGTCTTTTGTGGTTTTGTACAAATTGTAATATTGTTTTTTTCCATTTCTGTAGACAATGTCATTGGAATTTTGATATGGATTTCATTGAAAGTGTAGATTGCTTTGAGTAGTACTGACATTTTAACTATCAATTCTTAGAATCAATGAATGTGGAATATCTTTCCATTTATTTATGACTTCAATTTCTTTTATCAGTGTCCTATGATTTTTGAGGTACAAATCTTTTGCTTCCATGGTTAAATTTATTCCTAAGTATTTTATTCTTTTTGATGCTATTGTAAATGTATTAATTTCTCTTTCTGATAGTTGATATATAGAAATGAAAGTTATTTTGCATATTGATTTTGTGGCCTACAACTTTACTAAATTTGTTTATTAATTCTAATAGACTTTTGGTGGATTCTTTAGGATTTTTTTTATATATGATATCATGTTTTCTGCAAATAGAAATGATTTTACTTTTTTCTTTCCAATTTGGGTATTTTTTTGTTTCTTTTTCTTGCCTAATTTTCTCTGACTCATTACTTTTAGTACTATATTGAATAAAATTGGCATTCTTGTCTTATTTCTGATCCAGGATAAAAAGTTTTTAGTATTTCACTATTGAATATGATGTTAGCTGTGGGCTTGTTAAATAGGCCTTTATTAAGTGATGTATGTTTCTTTTATACCCAGTTTATTGAGCATTTTTATCATGTAAGGATGTTGAGTTTTGTCAGATGCTTTTTCTGC
This sequence comes from Panthera tigris, assembly GCF_018350195.1. NCBI lineage: Eukaryota > Metazoa > Chordata > Mammalia > Carnivora > Felidae > Panthera > Panthera tigris. The sequence goes on from NC_056667.1 coordinate 166,488,498, forward strand.
ATTTATTGAGACAGTCATATCTTTCATTTTGTTAATGTGATGTCACATTGACTTGTGGGTGTTGAACCATCCTTGCATCCCTGGAATAAATCCCACTTGGTTATGGTGTATGATCCTTTATATTATTGAACTCTGGTAATATTTTGTTGAAGATTTTTGCATCTTTGCTCCCTCAGGGATAATAACTGGCAATTTTTTTTCTTGTGTTCTTTTCTGATTTTGGTATTGCAGTAATAATGGCCTTGTAACATGAATTTGGAAATGTTCCATACTTTTCTATTTTTTTGGAAGAGTTTGAGAAGGATGGGTATTAGTTACTCTTTAAATATTTGGTAGAATTCACTAGTGAGACCATCTGGTGCTGGACTTTTCTTTGTTGGAAGGTTTTGGCTTACAAATTCAGTCTCCTGATAATTGGTCTTTTCAAATTTTCTATTTCTTCATTATTCAGTCTTGGTAGGTGGTATGTTTCTATGAATTTATCCATTTCTTCTACATTGTCAAATTAGTTGGTGTATAATTGTTTATAGTAGTGTCTTCTGATACTTTATATTTCTTTGGTATCAGTTATAATGTCATCTCTTTTATTTCCAATTTTATATAGTTCAGACAGCTCTGTTTTTTTACTTGGTAAGTCTAGTAAAAGTTTGTCTATTTTGCTTATCTTTTCAAAAAACGTGTCTTAGTATTACTGACCTTTTCTATTGTCTTTTTAGTCTCTATTTCATTTATTTCGACTTTAATCTTTATTTGCTTTCGTCTGTAAGCTTTGGCTTCGTCTGTTCTTTTTCAAGTACCATGAGATGTAGAGTTAGGTTGTTTGAGAACTTTCTTTTTTCTTCACGTAGGCATTTATTACTATAAGATTTCCTCTTAGAACTGCTTTTGCTGCATTTCATAAGTTTTGGTATGTTCTCTTTCCATTTTCATTTGTCTCAAGATTATGTTGATTTATTTTTTGGTTTCTTGACTCATTTGTTGTTATGAACATGTTGTTCAATCATGTATTTGTGAATTTTCCAGTTTTCTTACTGATTTCTAGTTTCATATCATGTGGCTAGAAAAAAATGTTTGATCTGATTTCAATTTATTAAGACTTGTTTTGTGGCTTACCATATGGTCCATTCTGGAGGTGGTTCCATGTGTGCTTGAGAAAAATGTGTATTCTACTGTTGTTGGTTGGAATATTCTGTATATGTCTGATAGTTTCATCTGATCCAATCAATGCACCTTTAGCTCCAATGTTTGCTTATTGATTTTCTGTCTGGGTGACCTATCCATTGTTGAAAGTGGATTATTGAAGACCCCTGCTATTACTGTATTACTGCCTATTTATTTTTATCTGTTAATATAAGCTTTATATATTAAGTTGCTTCTATATTGGTTGCTTAAATATTTACAAATGTTATAACCTCTTTTTTTTAATTTAATTTACCTCCAAATTAGTTAGCATATAGTGCAATAATGATTTCAGAAGTAGAATCCAGTGATTCACCCCTTACATATAACACCTAGGGCTCATCCCAACAAGTGTCCTCCTTAATGCCCCTTGCCCATTTAGCCCATCCCCCCACCCAATCCCCCTCTAGCAACCCTCAGTTTGTTCTCTGTATTTAAAGTCTCTTATGTTTTGTCCCCCTTTTTGTTTTTTTTAAATACTTTTGCTTCCTTTTGCTTATGTTCATCTGTTTTGTATCTTTGAGTCCACATATGAATGAAGTCATATGATATTTGTCTTTCTCTGATGACTTATTTCACTTAGCACAATACACTTTAGTTTCATCCATGCTGTTGCAAATGGCAAGATTTCATTCCTTTTGATTGCCAAGTAATCGTTGTATTTATATATACCACATCTTCTTTATCCATTTATCTGTTGAGGACATTTGGGCTCTTTCCATACATTGGTTATTGTCAATGGTGCTGCTACAGACATTGAGGTGCATGTGCCCTTTCAAAACAGTACTCCTGTATCCTTTGGATAAATACCTAATAGTGCAAGTGCTGGGCCGTAGGGTAGTTTTAGTTTTAATTTTTTGAGGAACCTTCATACTCTTTTCCAGAGTGGCTGCACCAGTTTGCATTCGCACCAGCAGAGCAAAAGAGTTCCTCTTTTTCCACATTCTTGCCAATATCTGTTGTTGCCTGAGGTGTTAATTTTAGCCATTCTGACTGGTGTGCGGTGGTATCTCCTTGTGGTTTTGACTTTTATTTCCCTGATGATGAGTGATGTTGAGCATCTTTTCATGTGTCTGTTAGTCATCTGGATGTCTTCTTTGGAAAAGTGTCTGTGCATGTCTTTTGCCCATTTCTTCACTGGATTATTTGTTTTTGGGTATTGAGTTTGATGAGTTCTTTATAGATTTTAGATACTAACCCTTTATCTGATATGTCATTTGCAAGTATCTTCTCCCATTCTGTCAGTTACTGTTTAGTTTTGCTGATTGTTTCCTTTGCTGTGAAGAAGGTTTTTATCTTAATGAGGTCCCAATAGTTCTTTTTGCTTTTGTTTCCCTTGTCTCTGAAGACATGTTTAGTAAGAAGTTGCTGCAGCCAAGGTCAAAGAGGTTTTTGCCTGCTTTCTCCTCTAGGATCTTGATGCTTCCTGTCTTAACGTTTAGGTCTTTCATCCATTTTGAGTTAATTTTTTGTGTGTGGTGTAAGAAAGTGGTCCAGGTTCATTTTTTTGCATGTAGCTGTCCAGTTTTCCCAACCCCATTGACTGAAGAGACTTTATTCCATTGGGTGTTCTTTTCTGCATTGTTAAAGATGAGCTGGCCATACGTTAGTGAGCCCATTTCTGAGTTCTCTATTCTGTTCCATTGATCTAAGTGTCTGTTTTTGTGCCAGTACTATACTGTCTTGAGGATTATAGCTTTGTAATACAGCTTAAAGTCTGGAATTGTGATGTCTCCAGCCTTGGTTTTCTTTATCAGGATTGCTTTGGCTATTCAGGGTCTTTTCTGGCTCCGTACAAATTTTAGGATTGTTTGTTCTAGCTCTGTGGAGAATGCTGATGTTATTTTGATAGGGATTTCAGCGAATATGTAGGTTGCTTTGGGTGGTATCGACATTTTAACAATATTTGTTTTTCCAATCCATGAGTATGGAATGATTTTCCATTTTTTGTGTGTGTTTTCTTCAATTTCTTTCACAAGCTTTCTATAGTTTCCAGTGTGTAGATTATTCACCTCTTTGGTTAGGTTTATTCCTAGGTGTTTTATGGTTTTGGTGCAATTGAAAATGGGATCAATTCCTTGATTTCTCTTTCCGCTGCTTCATTATTGGTGTACAGAAGTACAGCTGATTTCTGTGCATTGATTTTATATACTGTGACTTTGCTGAATTAATGGATCAGTTCTAGCAGTTTTTTGGTGGAATCTTTTGGATTATCCATATACAGTGTCATGTTGTCTGTGAAGAATGAAAGTTTCACTTCCTCCTTGCCAATTTGGATGCTTTTTATTTCTTTTTTAAAAATTTTTAAAAATGTTTTTAAATTTATTTTTGAGACAGAGACAGCATGAGCAGGGGAGGGGCAGAGAGAGGGAGACACAGAATCCGAGCTGTCAGCACAGAGCCTGACATGGGGCTCGAACTCATGGACTGTGAGATCATGACCTGAGTTGAAGTTGAATGCTTAACTGACTGAGCCACCCAGGCGCCCCAAGGATGCCTTTTATTTCTTTGGGTTATCTGATTGCTGAGGCTAGGACGTCCAACACTTTGTTGAATAACAGTGGTGATAGTGGACATCCTTGCCCTGTTCCTGACCTTAGCAGGAAAGCTCTCAGTTTTTCCCCATTGAGGATGATATTAGCGTCTCTATATGATGATATACCATCATCATAAGACGGATGATATACTATCTTTAGTATATGGCTTTAATAATTTTGAGGTATGATCCTTCCATACCTAATTTCTTGGGTGTTTTTATTAAGAAAGGATGCTGTGTTTTGTCAAATGCTTTCTCTGCATCTATTGAGAGGATCATGTGTTTCTTATTCTTTTTTTCTTAAGTTTATTTATTTATTTTGAGAGAGGCAGAGACAGCATGAATGGGGGAGGGGCAGAAAGAGAGAGGGAGGGAGAGAACCTCAAGCAGGCTCATTGCTGCCAACACAGAGCCCCATGTGGGGCCTGAACTCATGAAACCGTGAGATCATGACCTGAGCTGAAAGCAAGAGTCAGACGCTTAACCAGCTGAGCCACCCAGGTGCCCCTTATTCTTTTTTTTATTAATGTGATATATCACAGTGATTGATTTGCTGATATTGAATCAGCCCTGCATCCCAGGTAAATCCACTTGATCGCACTGAATAATTCTTTTAACGTATTGATGGATCTGGTTGGCTAGTATCTTGTTGAGAATTTTTGCATCCGTGTTCATCAGGGAAATTGGTCTGTAGTGCTCCTTTTTACTGGTGTCTTTGTTTTTGGAATCAAGGTAATGCTGGCCTCATAGAATGAGTTTGGAAGTTTTCCTTCCATTTCCATTTTTTGGAACACCTTCAACAGAGTACGTGTTTACTCGTCTTTAAATGTTTTGTAGAATTCCCTTAGGAAGCCATCCAGCCCTGGACTCTGGTTTTTTTGAAAGATTTTTGATTACTAATTCAATTTTTTTTGGATAGCATTGATTTCTGCTCTAAGCTTTATAATTTCGTGTCTTCTTCTGGTATTAGGATTCATTTGCTGTTCTTTTTCTCCAGCTGTTTAAGGTGTAAGATTAGGTTGTGTATCAGAGACCTTTCTTCCTTCTTTAGGAAGGCCTGAATTGCTATATACGTCCCTCTTATGAGTGCCTTTGCTGCATCACAGAGGTTTGGGCTGTCGTGTTATCATTTTCATTGGCTTCCATGTCCTTTTTATTTTCCTCTTTAATTTCTTGGTTAAACCATTCATTCTTTAGTAGGATGTTCTTAATCTCCAGGTATTCTTGGTCTTTCCATATTTGCTCTTGTGTTGATTTGGAGTTTCATAACGTTGTGTCTGAAAATATACACGGTATGATGTTGATCTTTTTGTACTTGTTGAGGGCTAACTTGTGTCCCGGTATGTGATCTATTCTGGAGAATGTGTCATGTGCACTAAAGAAGAATGTGTATTCTGCTGATTTAGGATGAAATGTTCTGAATATATCTGTGAAGTTCATCGGTCCAGTGTGTCATTCAAAACCATTGTTTCCTTGTTGACTTTCTGCTTAGATGATCTGTCCATTGGTGTAAGTGGTGGTGTTGAAGTCCCCTACTATTATGGTATTATTATCAATGAGTTTCTTTATGTTCATGATTAATTGATTTGTATATTTGGGTGTTTCATGTTGGGGGCATAAATGTTTACAATCGTTAGCTCTTCTTGGTGGCTTGACCTTTATTTAAGATATAATGTCCTTCTTCATCTCTTGTTGCAGTCTTTATTTTAAAAAATTGGGGTCACTTGAGTTGCTTGGTCGGTTAAGTATCTGACTTTGGCTCAGGTCATGATCACGGTTCGTGAGTTTGGACCCCATGTCGTTTTCTGTGTTGATAGCTCAGAGCCTGGAGCCTGCTTCACATTCTGTGTCTCCCTCTGTCTCTACCCCTTCCTCTCTCATCCTCTGTCTCTCTCTCTCTCTCTCACTCGAAAATAAATATAAAAAATTAAAAATAAATAAAATGTAGTGTCTGATATAAGTATGGCTGCTCTAGCTGCCTTTTGGTGATCATTAGCATGATAGATGGTTCTCCATCCTCCTACTTTTAATCTGAAGGTATCTTTAGGTCTAAAATGGGTCTCTTGTAAACAGCATATAGATGGATCTTGTTTTCTTATCCATTTTGATACCCTGTGTCTTTTGGTTGGAGCGTTTAGTCTGTTGACATTTAGAGTGAGTGCTGAAAGTTATGAATTTGCCATTGTGTTGCCTGTAGAGTTGGAATTTCTGGTGCTGTTCTCTGATCCCTTCCAGACTTTGTTGTTTTTGGTTTTCGTTTTGTTTTGTTTCATCTTTTCTCCCCTTTGAGAGTCCCTCTTATAATTACTTGCTGGATTGGTTTAGTGGTCATTGAACTCCTTTGTTTTTGTTTGTCTGGGAAACTCTTTATCTCTCCTATTTTTAATGACAGCCTTGCTGGATAAAGAATTTTTGGCTGCATATTTTTCCAATTCAGCACGTTGAATATATCCTGCCACTCCTTTTTCACCTGCCAAGTTTCTGTGGATAGATCTGCTATGAACTTGATCTGTCTTCCCTTTTAGGTTTAGTACTTTTTTTCCTTTACTGCGTTTATAATTCTTTCCTTGTCTGTGTATTTTGTGAATTTGACTATGATATGTTTTGTTGATGGTCGGTTTTTGTTGAATATGATGGGAGTTCTCTGTACTTCTTGGATTTTGGTGTCTGTGTCTTTCCCCAGATTAGGAAAGTTTTCTGCTATAATTTGCTCACCTAAACCTTCTACTCCTTTTTCTCTTTTCATCTTCCAGGACCCCTATCATTCAAATGTCATTCCTTTTTAATAAGTTGCTGAGTTCTCTAATTCTTATATCATACTCTTTAATTCTCTCTCTCTCTCTCTCTTTTTTTTTTTTTTTTTTTGGATTCATTATTCTCCATAATTTTGTCTTCTGTATTGCTGGTTCACTTCTCTGCTTCATCCATCCTTTCTGCTGTGGCATCCATTTGAGATTGCATCTCAGAGCATTTTAAGTTTTGTCCTGACAAGCTTTTACTCCTTTTATCTCCACAGAATGGGATTCTATGCTTTTTTCCCCCACCCCTGCTAGTATTCTTATTACTGTGATTATAAATTCTAGTTCAGAGATCTTGCTTATATCTGTGTTGATTAGGCCCCTGGCTATCATTTCTTCCTGTTCTTTATTTTGGGGTAAATTCTTTCATTTTATCATTTTGGAGGAAGAAAAAAATAATAAAATTTAAAAAATTAAATAAAGGAAGCTAGAGTCTAGGTGTGTTTTGGTCTGGTTGTTGAAAGAAGCATGGTAGCATAGAGAAAAAAGGTAAAGAAAAAGGAGAAAAAGAAAGTAGGAAAAAGTTTAAAAATTAAAAAAAAAGCATAACAAAATAGAATGAAATGAAGAAAGTGAAATAGAATAAAAAATATACAAAAAATGAAAAAATATAGCAGAAAGATAAAAAAATTTAAAAAGGACATAAAAATAATTTTTTATCTTTTAGTATCCATGAAAATGGAAAGAAAGTAAAGAAATAACAATTTAAGCAAAAGCAAAAAAAAAAAAGAAAAGAAAAATGATTAGGTGGACCAGCAAACAGAATGAAACCCAAATGAAAGTACATCCAGTTTCCCCTAGAAGTCAAACTGTGAAGTACTTTATAGCCTGTACACTAAGCAGGTGGAGAGACTTGTGGTGGTCCTCTAGGGTATGAACTTTCTGTGTGCAGTTGGACGGGGCTTGGTGTACAGGCTCTGTTATCTACTAGCTGTTGCTGATTGGCTTACTGGGGTGGATTGGTGAGGCGTGTGTACACATGTATGTGAAAGCGTGGGTGAGGTGAAAATGCCATCACCTAGCTTCCTAGTCTCTGGCACAGGAACTCTGCACTCTCACCTACTGGCAGTTAAGCACTCCTCTTTTGTCTCTGGCTTTTGTCCACTCCCTGCTTGTACACTGTCTGCGTCCAAGCTGTCAGCCTGCCAGGCGACTCCTCCCTCCCAAATTTTATTTCATTCGGGGCTGTTTCCAAACTTTTCACTTCTGAAAGCCCTGTGGCTTGGAGCTGTGCCAACTCTCTGGGGGAGGGTCTTCCTGAGCAATGGCAGGGTGCTGGCTTGTCCCAGAGATGTTCCTGCAATCTCTCTGTGGCAGAGATTCAGAGATTGTGGCTATGTGCTGGCACCTCAGAAAAAGTGTGTGCGATTGCTCAGAGGCAGTGGTTCATGGGTTATGGAAAATCACAACACACAACTGGCACCAGGTGTCATCACACCCTGGTGTCTTTGTTCCAATACCAGCAAACATGGCTGCTCCCTGGGGTCCCCTGGGACCTTTGTTTGTGGGGTGGCCAAATGGACTCTACCAAATGCCCTCCTAGCGGGGGAACTGCTTCTTCGCATGTGACCTACAGACCCCTCAGACCTCGCTGCCTGCTCCCGTGGATTCACCCTTCCTCCCCACCAGAGCACTGCCAGGTATTAAGTTCCAGAATTTTAGACTCTGTTTTCTCCTGTTTATAGAGTCCTAATGGTATTGAAACCCTCTCCTTCCTCCTTATCAATGGTTTTGGGGAATAGATTTCTTGTGTAGTCCCTTGTGTTTCTACTCTTTCTCTCCAGCTCCTTTGGGCAGAGTGCTTTTCCTGCACTCTCCGGTGTGCTGCACTCTTCCCCCCCCCCCCGCCCCCCCCATCTGTCTTCTCTCCAAAAAACAGCTCCCTACCCTCTGTAGCTTTTCTCTCATCCATTTCACCTCTCTGCACTGAGTACCTCCTGAGTTCTATGGCTCAAGTTATGCAGATTGTTGTGTTAATCCTCAGGTCAATTTTCTAGGTGTGCAAGATGGTTTGGTGCTGTTCTAGCTGCATTTCAGGGATGAGAGAAGTTCAGAACTTCCATGGTGTTCTGCCACCTTGGCCAGAAATGTTATATTTTCTTGATGAATTGACTTCTTTTATCATTATATGATGACTTTGTTTATTTCTTGTTATAGTCTTTGGCTTAAGTCTGTTTTGTTTGCCATAAGTACAGCTCCCTCTTCTTTATTTTGGTGTCCATTTGCATGGAATATTTTTTTGTGTTCTTTAAGTTTCAGTCTGTGTGTGTCCTTAAAGTTGATGTGTCTCTTTGTAGGCAACATAGGTGGGTCTTATTTTTATACATTCAGCAACTGTATATATTTTGATTAGAGAATTTTAGTTTGTTTATATTTAAAGTAATTATTGATAGGTATGGACTTACTCTTGCAATGTTGTTGTTTTCTGGTTCTTTTGTAAATCCTTTGTTCTTTTTTGTCTCTCTTGCTTTCTTTTTTCTGTCATGGTATGCTTTGATTTCTTTCTATTTATTATTTGTGTATGCACTATAGCTTTTGCTTTGTGGTTATCATAAGGCTTACGTAAATTATAACAGTCTGTTTTTAGCTTGGAGCAATTTAACTTTGAATGAATAAAAAAGCTCTACATTTTTTGCTTCCCCCAACATTAAAAAATTGTTTAATATTTATTTATTTTTGAGAGAGAGACAGAGAGAGAGAGAGAGACAGAGCACAAGCAGAGTAGGGGGCAGAGAGAGAGGGAGACACATAATATGAAGCAGGCTCCAGGTTCTGAGCTGTCAACCCAGAGCCTGATGGGGGGCTTAAACTTGTGAATCAGGAGATCATGACCTGAGCTGAAGTTGGACACTCACCTGACTGAGCCATCCAGGTGCTTCTTGTGTTTTTGATATCATAATTTACATCTTTTAAATATGGTTTTTAAAAATGTTTATTCATTTTTGAGAGAGAGAGAGAGAAAGAGCAAGGGAGGGGTAGAGAGAGAGGGAGAAAGAATCCCAAGCAGGCTTCATGCTGATAGCACAGAGCCCAACATGGGGCTTAATCTCACGAACCATGAAATTATGACCTGAGCCGAAATCAAGAGTCAGATGCTTAACCGTCTGAGCTACCCAGGCATCCTGATGACTTATATCTCTTTATTTATGTTGCGTATCCATTAATAAATTATTGTAGTTATATTTATTTTTAGTACTTTTATCCTTTAACTTTTATACTAGTGGTAATAGTGGTTTACCTACCACCATTACAATATTATTTTTCATTCAACTATATATTTACCTATATGACTGAATTTAACCTTTCATATGTTTTTATGTAACTAATTAGCACCCTTTTGTTTTAGCTTGAGAACAAAACAACTCTCCCAACTTCTGTCTGCCTTCTTCTGTCTTGATAAACTCTCCCAACTTCCGTCTGCCTGGGAAACTCTTTATCTCTCTTTTAATTCTGCAGGACTACTTTGCCAGGTAAGGTATTCTTGGTTGGCAGTCTTCTTCCCCCCATTACTTTGGCTATGTCATCCAACTCTCTTTTGGCCTGCAAAGTTTCTACTGAAAAATCTGCTGATACTTTTATGAGGGTTCTCTCTTCATAGCAATTTGCTTTTCTCTTGATGCTTTTAAGATTCTAACAGTTTAATTGTAATGCATCTTGGAGTGAGTCTCTTTGGATTTGTCTTTTTTTTTTACTCTCTGAGATTCTTTGATCTGGATGTCTGTTTCTTTCCTTAGGTTAGGGAAGTTTTTAAGCTATTATTTCTTTGAATATGCTCTCTTTTTCTCTCTCTTCTTCTGTGATCCCTGTAGTATGAATACTGGCCCATTTGATGGTGTCCCATGAATTTCTTAAGCTATTTTCATTCTTTTTCATTTATTTTTCTGTTAACTTCTCTAATTGGCTGAATTCCACTACCCTGTCTTTTGAATTTTGTTGATCTTCTTTTTTTCCTTCTTCATCTAGTCTGCTTTTGAGTCCATCTATTGAAAATTTCAGGTCAGTTATTGTTTTCTTCAGCTCTATGATTTCTGATTGATATTTTCTTATATTTTCTATCTATTTGTCAAAATTTTCACTGAATTGTTCTTCTGACCTCAGGAAACATCTTTATGACCAGTATTTTGAACTCTTTATTAGATTAATTACTTACTTTCATTTTATTTAAGGTCCCTTTCTGGAGTTTTATCTTATTCTACTGTTTGGTAAGTATTTCTCTGTTTCTTCATTTTCCTAACTTTGTTGGTTTCTGTATATTGTATAAAATAGCCACCTCTTTCCCTCTTAACATAATATCTCATGTAGGAGATCAAACTTGTTAATCAACCTGGCCAAGCTCTTGACTTTCTCTCGGACTTCTGTGATTGACCAAGATGCCTGTTTTGTTTTAGTGGCTCCTGGTAGTTAAGTCTTGTCAGTGTTCCAAAAGGGAGGATTACAGTTGGCACCTAGATGTAGATTGATTAGAAGCTGGAACGTCAGGCAGAAGCTGGGAAAGTATGTACTTATGTCATAGTCAGGCCCTAGATATGTATTAAAGTTAGAAGCTTGAGTTGTGGGGCAACTGGGTGGCTCAGTAGGTTAAGCATCAGACTTTGGCTCAGGTCATAATCTCACAGTTCTTGGGTTCGAGCCCTGCATCAGGCTCTGTGCTGACAGCTCAGAGTCTGGAGCCTGCTTCAGATTCTGTGTCTCCCTCTCTCTCTGTTCCTCCCCCACTTGCACTCTGTCTCTGTCTCTGTCAACAATAAATAAACATTAAAAACAAAAACCAATCCCCCCTTCCCCTGCCCCCCCCCTCCCCCCCGCTCATTCATTAGTTTTTAAGAAGCTAGATCCTTTTCAAGGAAAGACTTGGAGAGGAGCATTTTCACCTGCTTCTTCTGTATTGAGCCCTGGAGGGATAGCCGAATAAGAACTCTTCTTTGTTCCCTATAATCCTGTGGGACTGGCTGCTATGAGAGCCAGGTGATTTGCAAATCTGTCCCTTGAGTGGCAGCTGTAAAAGTTGGAGTGCAGACATGTGTACAAGCTTCTTCCAGGGAAATACTGGTGACTTGGAGCAGGCTGGAGGGAGAAAACAGGGGAGGTATCTGTTGGTCTTCCCGGTGTCTGGAGATGATGGCTGCCAGCCACTAGATGCATGCTAAATTAGAAACCTGGCCCTCAGGCAGCAGCTTTTAAAGTATGCAAATAAATCCCTCTCATAGACTGGAAGAAGGGTATTTTTGCCTGCTCTCTCTGTGTTGAGCTCTGGGGTGATAGCCCATTAAGAATTGCTTCTTTGAGGGTGCCTTGAAGCTCATTCAGTTAAGCGTTCAACTCTTGATCTTGGCCCAGGTCATGATCTCATGGGTTCCTGAGTTCTAGCCCCGTGTCAGGATCTGTGCTGACAGTGTGGAGCCTGCTTGAGATTGTCTGTCTCCCGCTCTCTCTGCCCCTCCCCTGCATGCATGTGCTCTTTCTCTCTCTCTCAAAAATAACATTAAAAAAAATTACTTCTTTGTTTGCTGTATCCCTGTGGGGCTCATGAATGGAAACTCCATTGGCTGTCAGAGCCAGACAGTCCAGAGACCCATCCCTTGGTCAGCGGCTGCAAAAAAATGGGGTATATATGTATGTACAAGCTTCTTTCAGGGAAATACTAGTGACTTGGAGTGAGTGGAGGGAGAAGATGGGGGAAATGTTTGCCAACTTTCCTAGTCTCTGAGGGAGGATCAGAGCCCCTGGATGCCTGCTAAATTAGAAGCCTGACCTTTAGGCAGCAGCTTTTGATATGTGTAGATAAACTCTTTTCAGGGAATGAATGGGAGATGGGTATTTTTTGTCTGTTCTCACTGTGCTGAGCCTTGGTGGGGATAGCCAGTTAAGAACTGTTTTTCTGTTTGATACAGTCTTGTGAATCTCATGGATGAAAGTCCTATTGGCTTTCAGAACAAGGTGTTTGGGAGCCTGTCTCACAGGTGGGAGTCTTAAAAGTTGGAGTGTTAGAGGTAGGATCCCAACCCCCTTTGCTCCAGAGGGAGAAGTTGGCTGTTGGGTGTTCCATTCTTATTGCATAGTGCTGTACTAGGTGTGGGTTTTATGGCAAAAGTGTGTCTCAGCCTTTCCTACCCATTTCAATATATTTCCTTTTTTTCCTTTTTTTAATGTTTATTTATTATTATGAGAGAGAGAGAGAGTGAGCATGAGTGTGGGAGGGACAGACAGACATACACACACACACACACACACACACACATACACACACACACGTACAGAATCTGAAGTAGGCTCCAGGCTCTGAGCTGTCAGCATAGAACCTGATGCAGGGCTCAAATCCACAGACCACGAAATCATGACCTGAGCCGAAGCCGGACACACTTAACTGATTGAGCCATCCAGGCTCCTTTCAATGTTATTTTCTCATTTGCCCAGTGTGTAGGAGTAACTCGACTAGTTTCTGTATTTTTTCACAGGAAATTGCTCCATGTATAGTTGCATATTTGGTATATCTGTGGGGAGGAGGGAAGCTCAGGAGCCTCCTCTGTCACCCATCTCATTGACTCTCCATTTTGATTCTGGTCTCCTAAAGTATTGAAGGTACCATGGTTGGAAGCAGGGAAGAGGCTGACAATGAAATGGGTGTACATCAGAGGAACACAGACCCTGACATCCATTCTGCCTCATGACTATATGCACCTACCATAGAAAAGAATCTTAACAAAGAGGGGGGAAGCTAATGGCAAATTATTTATAAAAACCTATCAGATGAAACAATATACTATCCACAAGAGTAACATAAGAAAACGATATTTACAGTAGTATCAAATGTAATAAAATACTTAGGAATAAATTTAACCAAGGAGGTGGAAGACTTATTCAGTAAAAACCACAAAACATTGCTAAAAGAAATTTAAGAGAAGACAAATAAATGGAAATACACCTCAAGTTTTTGGAGAGTGGAAGACTTAATGTTGTTAACATGTCCATACTACCAAAAGTAATCTACAGGTTCAATGCAGTCTCTATCAAAATTCCAACAGAATTTTTTAAAGTCTTTTTTTTTAAAGTTTATTCATTTATTTTGAAATAGAGAGAGAGTGAGCATGAGCAGGGGAGGATCAGAGAGAGAGAGAATCCCAAGCAGGTTCTGCGCTATCAGTGCAGAGCTAGATGAAGGGCTTGAACTCACAAACCGTGAGATCTACCTGAGCCAAAATGCAGAGTCAGATGCTTAACCAACTGAGCCATCCAGGTGCCCCTCCAACAGCACTTTTTGAAGAAATAGCAAAATTCATCCTAAAATTTTTATGGATTCTTAAGGGACTTTGAATAGTCAAAACAATTTTGTAATAAAAAAAACAAAGTTGGAGGACTCACACTTCTTGACTTTAAAACATACCACAAAGTCACAGTAATCAAAACAGTGTGGCATTAGTATAAAGACAGACAAATAGATTAGTGGAATAAAGTAGAGAGCCCCCAAATAAACCATCACATATATAGCCAAATGTTCTTTGACAAGGGTGCCAAGACTATTCAATATGAAAAGATAATCTCTTCCACAAATATTTTTGGTAAAAGTGGGCATATATATGCAAAGGAATTAAATTGGACCTTATCTTTTACTGTATTCAAAAATTAAACTGGATTAATGACATAAAGACAAGACCTAAAACTATAAAACTCCTAGGAGAAAACAAAGAGCAAAAACTTCATCACGTTGAACTTGGCAATGATTTCTTGGAATACGACATCAAAAGCACAGAAAAGCTACAGAATAGGAGAAGATATTTGTAAGCTATATCTGATAAGTGATTAATACCAGAATAAATAAAGAACTGCTGCAACTCAACAACAAAAAATCAAATAATCTGATTAAAAATTAAAAGTTAAAAATTAAAAAAAGGCTTTGAATAGACATTTATCCAAGGAAGATATACAAATGGCCCACAAGCATACGAAAAGATGCTCAACATTAGTAATCATCTGAAAAATGCAAATCAGAACCACAATGAGATATTACCTCACAACCATTAGCATGTCTACTATTAAAAATAAAAACACAGATAGGGTGCTTGGGTGGCTCGGTTAAGCGTCCAACTCTTGATTTTGGCTCAGGTCAGAATATCACAGTTTGTGGGATCAGGCCCTGCATTGGACTCTGCGCTGTGTGGAGCCTACTTGGGATTCTCTTTCTCCCCCCACCCTCAACGTAAATAAATAAACATTTAAAAACAAGACAGAGAATAATAAGTGTTGGTGAGTATGTGGAGAAATTGGAACCTTGTACACTGTTGGTGGGATTGTAAAATGATGCAATTGCTATGGAAAACAGTATGGTAGTTCCTCAAAAGTTTAAAAATAGAAGTACCATATGGTCCAATAATCCTACTTTGGGGGATATATCCAAAAGAATTGAAAACAGGGACTCAGAGATATTTGCATATCCGTGTTCATGGTAGCACTATTCACAATACCTAAGAGTGGAAGCAACCCAAATGTTTATCAGCAGGTGAGTGGATCAACAAGAGGTGATATATACATACAATGGAATATTATTCACCCTTAAAAAGGAGGGGGATCCTTTTTACATTTTTTCACATGCTACAGCATGATTGGACCTTAAAGACATTATGTCAAGTGAAATGAGCCAGTCACAAAAAGACAGATACCATATGGTTCCTTTTATATGAGGTATCTAAAATAATAAAATTTATAGAAAGCACACTGGTGGTTATCAGGGGTTGGGGTGGGGGAAATAGAAGTTGTTTAATGATTATAGAGTTTCAGATTTGCAAGGTGAAAAGGTTCCAAATATCTGTTTCACAATAATATGAATATACTTAACACTGTTGAACTGTAAATTTTAAAATGGTTAAGATGGTAATTTTTTTTTCAATAGCACTATGCAGTTTTATTAGCCAGTTAAGTACAGGAGCATCTGGTAAGATCAGGACAGAATTGGGATTTAAATGTGAACAGATGTAACATCTAACAGTTTGAAAGAAGCCACTATATACTCTTTTCACAAACATGTTTTTTTACAGAGCCAGTACTGTACTAGCCATTAACCCAGCCAAGTGTACTGAAATAGAAAAGATACAACAAGAAAAATAGCTACATGAGAAACACTTTAGGAGAAGAGTCTTTACCCGTTAGCCTCTAAAACAACAACATACAATCTAGATCTACCTATATAGTCCTACATTAGCTTCTAGAATATTTGTCAGGACGGCAAAAATGAAATGACACTGGCCAGTACAGTCTTTGGATATTTGGGAAAGGGAAGAGGAGAAAGTCAGTTCTCAGAACAAATTAGTCAGCTTCAGTTTCATCAGCAGGATCTTTGGAGTCTTTGTTCTTGCACACTTCACATTTCTTCATGTGCTTGCCCTTCTCTCGCAAATGCTCCAGTTTGGCAGCCATTTGTGCCTCTTGATCTGTTTATTGGCATCCATTTTGTGGGTCAGCTTTTCTTCTGACATTTTACCAAAGTTGTTCTCTGCTGTTGCTTTCTGAAGCACTTTTTCATGTTCTCGTTCCTTGGTAAGCTGCTTCAAGACTTCGGCTTCTTGGGACTTGTGTTTTTCTTCTGCAGCTTCTAATTTCTTCTGAATTTCCTCCAGGAAAAGATCCTTATTTGAAGGGGAAAGGGGGAATTCTGGGACAGATTCATTTGACTGAGGGCTGAGAATCAGCTTAAAAGCCTGGCCTGAGGCATACTTCTCCAGTTCTTTCACGGGGATATCAGAAGAAGCCATGGTGAATGGACTACAAGACTGGCAGTGCGTTCTACTCAATCTGCTGGTAAGGAAAACCCTGCTTGGTCTGAGCCACCTGGCCACACTCTCCAAGATGGTAAATTTTATGTTATGTAGTTTTAATCACAATTTTAAAAACTTTAAAAATACTATGTGGTTTTTCAACTCTGTGTAGATTTTGTGATATTAATTGAAGATACACCACCGTTTGTTTCGTAAATCATTTTGACCATAAAGACACTTTCAAAACGATCTCTTTCCTTCCTCCACTAGTAGGAAATATATGGTCTTATTTTTCCAAAGAGAAAATGTAAACACAAACAAGTAAATCCCGTTCTCATCCATATGGTTCATTTCCAGACCGCTTTAGAAATTGACTTAACTAAATCAATCCCCAACTCTTCCTGACTCCAGTTCTTTTAAGCTTAACTTTGAAAGGATCCAGGGAAGGTGTATGAAAAGGTCAGAATCTATCTTCTGAGCCATAGTTCATTAGAAAATTTCTATCACTATGTGTGTGCCCTTCCATTATAGGTACAGGACAGTTTCACAAGAATTGATTTGTGAAGGAAAGTGAAGAATAGAAAGAAATGCAAGTTGAAAGAAAGAAAATCACGTCAGATATTTAGAAACATTTAGAAGGCTTCTCTCAAGTATTCTATTTAACATGTTTTCTTGACCTTACTCAAGTTGCTTTTTCTTTATTCTACAGTTGAGGATAACTTTGTCTTTCCTTCGTTCCTTCCCTTCCTTTACTTCTTTTGTGCTTTATTTATCTTTCATTAATTCAGTAGGCATTTGGTGCCTATAATCATCTCATGAGTTTCTATTAGGTCTTTGGTTCTTCATGACATCCCTATGATGTAAGGTAGTCTGTAGATGCAGTGCTACACCAAAGAGGGAGGGATGACCAATTATTTTACTGTCGGTAAACTTGAGTGCCTGTTGCCTATTAATTATCACATGTGCTCCAGTGATTGCCCTGTTCTGGAGTCTATACTCCTCAGTTTTCACAGGAAGCTCTTTGGGAACTATTTTATTAGATATTATAAAAGGTTAAGGAGTATGAAGCAGTAGGGAGAAGATGTATTTGTCGTCTACCGATAGTGTCTGATCTACCTGTGTGTATTTAGAACAAACAGAATCAATCTTTTTAGCTGTTAGGAATCAAGCATTCCTGTTAGGAATCAACATTTCTTGAATGGCCAGTGGTGCCATTATGGATATCACTATTTTATAGAATATTAAGATAGGAAAAATTTTTGAATACCTACTTTTGCTAGGCATAGTCCTTTTTTTTCCTTATAATGTTATGATGTATGCATAATTTATTACTCTCTTTTATAAAAATAAGAGAACTGAATTTGGGCAACTGGCTCAAGATCATCCAACCAGTTAATGAAAGACAAGAGATCCAAACCTAGGATAATCTATCTCCAAAGTGTCTCTAAGCTTTCTATCTTGATGATTGGCCACATTTAAAATACTTAATAGCTATAATTTTATTTCAAGAGGAATAATTTTATGTACTGTACGAATTTCACTTCAGGTATTTATAGAGTAGCACTTTTAACCCTTCTTTCTTGACACAAAGACATTTTCTCTTAATAAAGACATTTGCATGAAAATGAGCTAATCCATACTGTAGTGCTTTATCTGTTCAGTCCATGTTATAGGTTTATCAGTTCACATTTTCCATATTTCTTACTTGAAAGCATAAGCCTTGGTGTGCTGAAAGATGACAAAAAAGAATTAATGATCAAAACCTGAGGAGAAAGCTGGGGCCAAGAGTCCCTGGAAAAGAAAGTGTGTTGAGTCAAGAGGAATGACATTGCAATAGTAAGGCTTTTTTACTGACAAACACAATGTCTGGGCATGTGCCTGTGGGGAAAGACATGTAAAAGCAGGGACATTTTAAGAGTTTGTTAGTGTGCAACACTTAGCTCTTGAAAATTGTGTTTTATATCTTACGAAGAACTCATAAGTGTACTCACGTCTCATTAAGTATAATTTCTGCACAGTGAACAAGATGTAAATGCTTTTTGTAGTTTTGTTGTTTAAATTATTTGTGTTTGGTTCTGATTTCTAAAGAATAATAATGCTTACTAGAGAATTATTTTGAAATGAGACAATCTAATCTACAAATTGTACTGGGTAACTTAAATTGTTATTAATATTAAATTTAATGATCAATGAAATAAACATCACATTTATTTTGTAGACTTTTAATTATTTTATGTTGGGAGTCAATAACTTTAGTTTTCAAACTAGAATACTGTTTTTTTTTAAGGTTTATTTTTGAGAGGGACAGAGAGAGAGAGAGAGAGCAAGCATGCATGAGAGTGGGGTAGGGGCAGAGAGAGAGGGAAACAGAGGATCTGTCTGCTGCACTGACAGCAGAGAGCCTGATGCAGGGCTCAAACTCACAAACTGGAGCATCATGACCTGAGCCAAAGTTCGACCCTTAACAGATGGAGCCACCCAGGCGCCCTCAGAACAATGCTTTTTAAAAAGGATCTTAACTGAGAGATCATTCACATACCGTACAATTGTGCCATTACAATGTGCAGTTCAAAGGGTTTAGTACATTCACAAATGACTCCTACCATTACAACAGTAGATTTTAGAACATTTTCATGACCTCAAAAAGAAACCCTATTCACTTTAGTATTACCATCCCTACTTGTTTCTCTTTACTCCCTGCCCATCCCTAGGCACCCACTAATCTGCTTTTTAGCTCTATTGATTTGTTAATTCTGGATATTTTATATAAATGGAATAATTAACATTTAGTCTTCTGTTACTGGCTTCTTTTACTTAGCATAATGTGTTCAAGGTTTATTCATGCTGGAGCATGTATCTATAATCTATTAATTATTATGGTTGAATAATATTTCCATTGTATGGATATACCATATTTTATTTATCCATTCATCAGTTGGACATGTGGGTTATTTCCACCTCTTGCCTGTTGTAAACAGTGTTGCTTAATTATTTGTGTACAACTATTTATTTGAATGCCTACTTTCAGTTCTTTTGGGTATATATAAGAAGTGGAATTAGTAGATTATATGGTAACTTATTTAAACTCTACGTTTAAATGTTTGAGAAATTGCTATTGAAAAGTGGCTGCACCATTTTACATTCTTACCAGCAGTGTAGGAAAGTTCAGATTTTTTTCACGTTCTTGTCAACATTTGTTATTATCTGGCTTTTGATTCTAATGTCCTAGTAGGTACAAAGTAGTATGCCTAATGGTGTTGAATATCTTTTTATGTGGTTGGTGCCCACTTTGATATCTTCCTTGGAAAAACGTTCATTTAAATATTTCACCTCTTTTTAAAAAAATGGCTTATGTGTCTCTCTAGTACTGAGTTGTAAAAGTTCTTTGTATACTTTGGATACAAGTCTCTTATCAGGTATGTGATTTATTTTGTCTCCATTTTGTGGGTTGGCTTTTCACTTTCTCAGTGGTATCCTTGGAAGCACAAACATTTCTGATTTTGCTGAAATTCAGGTATCTATTTTTCTTTTGTCGCTTGTGCTTGTGATGTCATATCTGAGAATCTTTTTCAAATCCAAGGGAACATATCCTTTGCTTTTTTTTGAGTTTTATAGTTTTACAATTATGCCTTTGATCTATTTTGAGTTAATTTTTGTGTATCGTGGGGCAAAGGTCCAGCTTCAATCTTTTACACATAGCTCTTCAGTAATTCCACCTCCATCTGTTGAAATACTCCCTATTAAATGGTTTTGGCACCCTTGTCAAAAACTAAGTTGGCCATAGACATATGATTTTATTTCTTGACTCAGTTCTATTCCATTCATTTATATGTTTATACTTTTGTGAGTACCACACAGTTTTGATTACCAATGACTTGTAGCAAGTTTAAAATCAGGAAATATAAGTACTCCTACTTTGTTACTCTTTTTCAAGATTGTTTTGTCTATTCTGGGTCCTATGTAATTACATATAAATTTTACAATCAGCCTGTGAATTTCTACAAATAAGTCAGATGGAATTTCTCATAGGCATTCTGTTGAATCTGTAGATCAGTTTGAGGAGTATTGCCATATTAAGTCTTCCAACCCACGCTCATGGATGTTTTTCCATTTGCTTAGATTTTCCTTAATTTCCTTCAACAGTGTTTTGTAAATTTCAAAGTATGAGTTTTGCACTTTTTTTTTAAATTAATGTTTATTTTTGAGAGAGACAGAGCATGAGTGGGGGAAGGGCATAGAAAGAGGGAGATACAGGATCTAAAGCAGGCTCCAGACTCTGAGCTGTCAGCAGAGAGCCCTACATGGGGCTCGAACTCACTAATGGTGAGATCATGACCTGAGCTGAAGTTAGATGCTTAAATGACTGAGCCACCCAGGTGCCCTATGAGTTTTGCACTTCTTTTGTTGAGTTTGTTCCTAAGTGTTTTATTCATTTTGATGCTATTGTAAAAATTATGTTTTTCTAGGGGCGCCTGGGTGGCTCGGTTGGTTGAACATCCGACTTCGGCTCAGGTCATGATCTCGCGGTCTGTGAGTTCGAGCCCCGCGTCGGGCTCTGTGCTGACAGCTCAGAGCCTGGAGCCTGTTTCGGATTCTGTGTCTCCCTCTCTCTCTGACCTTCCCCCGTTCATGCTCTGTCTCTCTCTGTCTCAAAAATGAATAAATGTTAAAAAAAAAATTTTTTTTAAAAATTATGTTTTTCTTATTTTTGTATTGAGATTATTCATTGCTGGTTCATAGAAATACTATTGATTTTTGTATATTGTCCTTATATTCTGAAAACTTGCTGAATTAATTTTTTTTTTTTAGTTTTAATAATTTTTTAGTGTATTCCCTAGGATTTCTTTTATACAGTATCATGGCACCTGTGTTTGGACATAGTTTTTATTTATTTATTATTTTTAAATTTATTTTTAATGTTTATTTTTGAGATAGAGAAACAGAGTGTGAGTTGGGAAGGGGAAGAGAGAGAGGGAGACACAGAATCTGAAGTAAGCTCCAGGCTCTGAGCTGTCAGCACAGAGCCCGATGCCGGGCTCAAACTCACGAACTGCAAGATCATGACCTGAGCTGAAGTCCAATGCTTAATGGACTGAGCCCCCCGGGCGCCCTTCTTTGGATATAGTTTTACTTCTTCTTTTCCAATCTGGATGTATTCTGTTTCTTGCCTATATTGTCCTAATTTGAACCTCCAGTAGAATGTTGAACAAAAGTGCTGAAAAAAGCATTTTTGTCTTGTTCCTGATCTTAGGGGTAGGGCATCTAGTCTTTCACCATTATGTATGGTGTTAGCTATAATGTTTTTTGACGGTGGCCTTTACCAGGTTGAGGAAGTTTGCTCGTATTCCTTCATTGTCATGTGGCTTTATTATGAAAAGTTACTGGATTTTGTCAAATGTTTTTCTGGTGTTTATCGAGATAATTGTGTGATTTTAATTTTTCATTCTATTGATATGATGCATTAAATTAATTGATTTTCAGATGTTAAACTAACCTGGCATTCCTGGAGTAAATCCCACTTGGTCATAGAGTATCATTTTTTCAAAAATATGTTACTGGATTCAATTTGCTAGTATTTTGTTGAGGATATTTGCATCTGTATTTTTAAGAAATATTGGTCCATAGTTTTTTTGTTTTTTGTTTTTTTCCTTGTGATGTCTTTGTTTGGTTTTGGCATCAGGATAATACAAGGTAATGAGTTGGGAAGTGTTTAATCCTCTTATATTTTTTGGAAAAGTTTGTGTAGAGCTGTTATTAATTCTTTGGTATAATTCACTAGTGAAGCCATCTGGGCTTGGATTTCCTTTTTGGGTAGGTTTTGGTTAATAATTCATTCCCTTCACTTGTTGTAGATATTTTGAGATTGTTTTTTCTTGAGTCAATTCAATAGTTTGTGTCTTCCAAAGAGTTTATTTCATCAAAATTATCTAATTTATTAGTGTACAGTTGTTCATAGTATTCCTTTGTAATACTTTTTTTCCCCCTCTAAGTTCGGTAGTAATATCCTCTCTTTTATTTCTGATTCTAGTATTTTAAGTTTCTCTATTTTTTCTTGGTTAATCTATCCATAGGTTTGTCAAACTTGTTGACCTTTATAAAGAACCAGGTTTTTTTAAATTGATTTTTCACTATTGTTTTTGCATTCTCTATTTCATTAATTCCTGTTATACTTTTTATTAATAAAATAATTCTTATTATTTTCTTCCTTTAGATTTAATTTGCTCTTCTTTTTCTAGTGTTTTAAGGTGGAAGCTTAGCTTTACTATTTGAGATCTTTCTTTCTACATATAAGCGTTTGCAGATATAAGTTTCCCATTAAGTACTGCTTTAGATACATCTATCATTTGTATGTTGTGTCTTTATTTTCATTCATCTCAAAATATTTTCTGGTTCCTTATTTGACTTCTTCATTGAACCATTGATTATTCAGGAGTGTGTTGTTCAATTTTCACATGTTTGAGGATTTTTCTAATCTTTTTCTATTATTCTACTTTCATCCCATTTTGATTGGAAAATCTACTTTGTATTATTTCTGTCCTTTTAAGTTTTTGAGGTGTGTTTTATGGGCTAGCATGTGATCTATCTTAAAGAATCTTCCTTATGCACTTGAGAAGAATGTATATTCTGTCATTGTTGGGTGAAATATTACATAGGTATCTGTTAAGTCTGGTTGATTTATAGTGTTGTTCTAGTCTTCTATTTCCTTGTTAATCTTCTGCATAGCTGTTCTATCCATTATTAAAAGTTGAGTATTGAAGTCTCCACCTATTATTGAATTGTCTCTTTTTCCTTTCATATCCATCTAATAGCTCTTTTATAATCTCACTTTTTAAAGGCACTCAAATACCACAGGCCAAGATCATTGTGCCTCTGGTGCTCAATGGGAAAATGGTGCAAGGTGAAAGGTCTCCACTGACAAGGTCTGAAGGTTTCAACAGATATGAACTTATTTTGTCAAGATTATTTACTCTGAAACCTCTGGATTTCTAGTGATCTAATTTCCAATGATTGAGGATGGAGGGTAAATTCTCACTGCAAGAAGAGGAGAAAGAGATTTTTTAGCTTATCAAATTCTAAAAACAAAGAGAAATTCAACTTATGAAGTGGGGATAAAGAGGGACTGATTTCTTCCTTTGGTATTATGTGTGGAAGCAACAAAACAAGAAAGGAATAAGAAATAATGATAGAAAAATGTAGTTTACTCTTGGGGGAGGAGACTGACTTATTCTCTCAGAAACCGTATTTGCTACCATTAAACCCACTTACCTTCTAGTCACTATTGTGGAACTTAGATTCTCAAGAGGTATGAGGATGAAAACATCCCTAGTCAAAAGACACTATTTCTAAACAGGGCTTTTATCCTGAGTCTTTTTCCACTTTTCTTCCCACGAGTTAAATATTGATACCTCTTTTATGACCATCCCTTAAAATTACCATAAGACCCAGGTCTGGACATTCAGATGAGGTCCTTTCTTTCCCTGGGGTAGTAACCTTGTTCCCTTGGCTAGGTATAGTCAGAGGTGTCCCAAAACAAAAGGCTGGATCCCCAGATGTTTGCCAAAGAGAAGAAAAAATGCAGGATGTAATGTCATATTTCTATGATCCTTTAATTTCATCCATAAAATGTTCCATTTGTTTATACTGGGGAAGAGAGAGTTCAAGGCATCATTTCATAATGGCCTTGTACCTGGATACATAACACACCCTTAACCTTTGCTGGAGGCATCTGAAGTGAGAGTGTTGCCGATGATTGCTTTTTCACTAATGCTGACAAAGGGTCTTGTGGAAATATACTGCAGATCTTATGAATTTCTTTTTAATATATTGGTGTTTAATAATATAACTATAACCAATGAGTAATAATGCTTAACAGACTTTCACTTCTTAGTCATAAACAATTTTTAAGCTAAAATAAAAGAGTCTAATAAGAGTAGAATATATGACAAGTTAAGTTTTGATTAGAAGTTACTGTGAAGTAAAGACCTAACTAATGAAGCCCTACTTAGGGTGAGCCAGTCAGAGAAGGACACTACATGGGAGTATCTGGCTTACCAGAAGGCATTAAGAGGGATTTCAGTGCTGAGGATTCTTCACAGAGTAACAGAATATAGAGTAGATGATGTTTGGAGGGGGCCAAAGAAAACTTTTCTATTTCATAAATTTGCCTACAGCTAACTCTGCCCTGTTGACATTAAACTGGGCTTCACCAATTTCTGGATCTTAAAAACATATAAAAGTAAAAATGTTATGTATTACCTAATTAATTTTTAAATAACACCATTTGTTATTTTGGGACACTGTCTCAGATTGCATCAACCCATGACAGCAAGTAATGGTGGACATTTATCACTTTTAATGATTCAAATGAGTACTCCATGTACTTCCTATACTGTTCCCCAGAGTTACTGAAAATAAATCTTTGGGAATGCAGCAATTCTATAGAACGCTTATTTTGAGTTTTTTGTAGGGCTTCCTGGTTTACAACATACACCTTTAGAAACTTAGCAATCTTGATAGACAGTTTTAACGCCCCAAATGAAGCAATAATTCTAAGAGGAAGTGTTCTTTTGGGGACTCTGACTACACTCAGAGTTACCAGAGAGGCGCTATTGATCTGGGAGGTGAAAAAAATAACAAAAGCTGTGTTCCCAAAGCTCCAAACTCTTGTTAGAACAGATTGTCCTGGGGCACCTGGGTGGCTCAGTCGGTTAAGTGTCTGACTTCAGCTCAGGTCATGGTCTCACGGTTCATGAGTTTGAGTCCTGCATTGGGTTCTGCTTCAAATCCTGTATTCCTCTCTCTGCCCCTCTACTGCTCTCTCTTTCTCTCAAACACAAATAAAACATAAAAAAAAATTAACCTTCTTGTTAAAAAATAACAGGTTGTCCATATCTAGAGTCCCCATGGAATGAAAGACCAGGCCTCTGGGCATTGTCTCCAGAGTCCTAACCTACGTTAAGACTGAAAGAGTTAAAGATTATCACAGGGAGGTACCTGGGTGGCTCAGTATGTTAAGCATCTAACTTCAGCTAAGGTTATGATTTCAAGGTTTGTGGGTTTGGGCCTGCATTAGGCTCTGCACTGACAGTAAGTGGAGGCCCTGCTTGAGATTCTCTCTCTCTCTCTCTCTCTCTCTCCCCCTCTCCCTCTCCCTCTCTCTCTGCCCCTCACCTCTTACAATTTTCTCTCTCTCTGTCTCTCAAAATAAATAAGTGAACTTAAAAAAAATTCTTAAAAGATTATCACAGGAAGTATATATGGATATGTAATATTGTGTGTGTGTGTGTGTTGGAAGGAAGAGGCAGGGAGGAAAGAAAGATGGGAGCCAATTCCAGATCTTGCATGACCTTAAAGCTTGAAACTTCATTTAGCAAGTTAAAACCAAATCCTCAATCTCAAAATCTCAAATGCCCTTTGAGTCACTTAGGACTTTGCTTAGAGCATTAAGAATTAGACAAAGGAAATTCTCAACCACTGCACCTGCTCATACTTCATTCTTGTTTCATCATATCCAAGATCTGAAGGATTATTTTTATGCGAGGTTAAGGTCTAGGATAGGTTTAGACCTGAGCTTCCTTCCATCTTCCATTCCCAGACTTCTTTCACCCCATTTTCCCTTCTTGGGTCTCTCTTGATGTTATTCTTCCAGGGGTAGTAAAGACAGAACTGATTGCTCTGGTTTGATTTATAATCCTTTTGTTTTTCTCTGTCCTTGAGAATCAAATCAAGAGAATGAACTTTGATTCCCTTTAAAAATCATTACGTCTCTCCTCTCTCAACTCTCTCTTCCCTCCTAACCTTTCCCCACAATGATGGTAATGTTAATACTGGAGAATCCCATTTCAGCACTGATCTAGAGAAGGTCTTGTTCTTCTTGAACTTGGATGAAATCAAGGGAGGCCTCTGCAAGATCATATCTCTATTGCCATAGAGACTGAGAGGAGACAGTTGTTTCAAATATTAACAAAACGTCAGTTTGGGGATGGTATATTTTTCCCATTATGATTTTAGGAAATCATAACATTCTTATGATTTACAGATGAGAAAATTGAGTCTCAGCCAGGTTAAGAAACCTGCCTGAGGTGTCAGAATGGCACAACTCAGCCTTCTTGACTAGACTAGTTTTCTTTCTACCATGCCATGGCTACTACTTAATAGTTTATTATTTTATGTTTTATTTATTTTTATAAAAGGTTGTGGCCAAGGGAATTTCCCCACCATAATGTATGAAGTTAGTCTGATTCAGATTAGAAGAATGAAGTCTTGAAAACATTTCCCAATAGAAAAAGAAGAGAGAGGCAGAAAGAAAAAAAAATAGATTATGTATTATATAGCAAGGACTATTTACAATAAAGAGTCTATAGATACCACATGGTTGTTTTATTAAATATAGAGTCAATTTAAAGATTTACAGGGGCTCACTGAAAGAAAATGTTGTGTCATTGGATTAGAAAAGAGCATTCACATGAATACAGGATTGTGTGTGTGTGTGCGTGTGTGTGTGTTCAGTTTCTTTTGATCTTATTTTGGTTTGTCAAATACAGCAAATGAACAACTTCTGATAAATGACTTGCATGGAGTAGGGTGTAACAAATGATGATGATGATGAAAAATGTCCTTAGTAAGATGTACTTAGGAACACTGCATGTATATATTTGCCTCTCTTCTCTCCCATAGCCCACTTCCCTCCTTTACCCTGAATTGCTATCAAGAGGGGCAGAACCAATATATATTTCTACTTATTGTATATATGTGTACCACTTTCTTTACTGTCTTGGCAACACTGGGTACTATCAATTCCTTTATAAAATTTTGCTACTTTAAAATGGTAAAATTAAATCTTATTTTAATCTACAGCTTCCTGATTACTAATAAGGTTGAGTCTATTTTCTAATAATAGTAATAATAACCAACATTTATTGAGTGCATATACCATGACAATTATTTGATAATCCCTTACGTGTATTGTTTCCTTTATTCCTGATAGTATCCCTGTGAGTTAGAATATCTGATATTTACATTGCAGATGAAAAGGTATAGAAGGATCAGTGACTTGTCCAAAGCCAAACGGCTAGTAAGTGGTCACCTAGATTTGACTTTAAATGACCTGAGTCTAGAGTCTAATGCTCGTAAGAATTTTAAGTTATCTTCTTTTAAAAAGTTTATTTATTTTGAGAAAGAGAGAGAGAAAATACCAAGCAGGCTCTGTACTGTCAGTGAAGATATGGAGTTTGAGTACACAAACCTTGAGATCATGCTCTGAGCTGAAATCAAGAGTTGGACACTTAACTGATTGAGCCACCTAGGTGCCCTATGTATTAACTTTTTTCCATATGTTTATTGTCCATGTGGATTTCCTTTTATGTGAATGATCTATTTTTTGTATCCTTTGTCCTTTTGTTTTATTTACATAGCCACTTGATGATGAAACGTTATTACCTAAAGTGTAGTGATTTTTTTTTTTTTAATTTTGTTTCCAATGCTTGGACCTGTAGCAGATCAAAAGACCAACTCATAGTAGATCAACAGGAAATGACTTTAATAATTTTTAAAAATTCTCAGACTTATAAAATTATGTTGCAAACCATTAGAGATTATTTTATGTTTTGTTTTGATAATGGAGAAATTTCTGGGTCTTCATTTTCAGCCCCCAAATAGTAATTAAAAATGTTTATTATATTTTAAAGTGGATATTTAGTGGTTAGACCTACTTAAGACATTCTTAAATTAAGCACTTAAAAAACCCAACTCTTTATTTTTTCCCAAGAAGATGTACTTGCCAAGAATATTTTAATCTATGAGTATATTACACAATTTTAATTGGCAGAAAACATTTGTACCAAGTTAAAAATTGCTTGAGAGAGGCTTCCAACAAAATTGTCAATCTGAGATGTTGACTTCCTTTTTCCCTGTTGAAACAGTGAAGGTCACAAGTTCCAGTTAGTATGTTTTGGTTAGTTTTACAAAAATGAATACTACAGGCCAACTTCTGCTCTTTCTCTTCATTTTTTCTGGATTCCTTTGTTCATTGGTTAATAGAGTTTTTGCCTTTCAGTTAAGTTCTTTATTAAATTGTTTTCTAAAGGAATACAGAAAAGTTATCTGCTTGACTTCAGCAATGTAAACCAGCCAAAATAAACACGCACACACATACACACTCTCTCACTCACTGAGACACAAACAGCCCTGTGTTTGAAACCAAATGAATATTTCAAATGTTGTCCTCAGTTGTTTGAGTCTAAAATTGTATGGCAACTGAAACTGTGCTATTAAAACAGGAAGTAGAATGAAACCACTGCTCAAATATTGGATAACCTTGGACATTTCTTTGGAAATGCTTAGTTCACATCATTGCTATTTTGTTTGTGGAGTGCCTGCCCTGAATACAGGTGAGGGACTATGAAGGATTTGCTTGGATGGTATGGTCAACAGTGGATGTTGGTCTAGACTAAGAATGGATCTCCTTCCCATTCATTAGAATGGCTACACAGACAGAATCCCCTGGATTTAGGCCACCCCCTCCCTCCTATCTAATCCAGCTTAGGATCTTCTCACCTCATGTCTTTCTTTTTTTTCTCAAAGTCATCTCATCCATTGCTCATTCTCTCACTATCTTTCAACGTAGATTCTATGGAAGCAAGAGAGAGAAGGTTGAAGAGAAGCAGGAGGAGAGTAAGCCTATAAGCCACTGAGGCAGCTACTGTTTCCTTTCTTACCCTTGTTCTCTCTCAGCCCTAGGACTGGTCTCGGGATTTTAGAATATTTCCCTTCATTTCTCAAAAACTATCCCTTTCTCCTTTCAGTTTCCTACCAAGAGACTATGCCCCATATGTTCTTATGAACTGAACTGCTTTAGGATTCTTCTGAACACAAGGCATATTTTACTACATAACCCTGCTCTGATCACCTGTGTCCTCTTTATTTTGTACTAGCATTGAAGCAGAAAAAGACGAAGAAAACAAGCTAGGTATGTAGCAGTCTTTTAAGCCACATTTTTATTTATTCCTTTATTATTTGTTAGCTTTATTGCACTATCACTGACATAAAATTTAACGGTATTTAAAGTGTACATCATGGTGATTTGATATACATATGCATTATGTAAGTCACATTTTATCTTTAAATCCCATTTTATCTTTAACTATTAAAAATAAAACTGTGAGAAAACCCACAAAGATAGTTTTATGCTTGCTTTAAGACCAAGAAAAAAGGGTAAATTCTGTGAGATTACCATGTTTCTCACTTGGCCAGAGAAAAGCCCTAGGCAGAAGCAAAAGATATAATACTAAAAGTAGAATTAGCCTGGCTAATTCTCAAGACTTTTAGGAGATAAGGAAGGGGGTGACAGGGTTCTGCCCAAGATGGTGGCCTTATTTATTTTCGCTCTCAGGAGCCCTTGACTCCAATTCCTAAGAACCCATCAAGCCATATTCTGTTGGAGCCCCTCCCCAGGCCATGAGAACTGCATCAGAAACTTGAATTTGGGAGTGTGAGGAGGTGTTAGGGAATAAACAGATAGAACCACAGCTGAGTTTACTGTGTGGGTGTGTTTTGTTTGGCCAATATGGTCTGCCTGCCGTCCATCCTTCCTCCCTTCCTCCTTCCCTCCTTTCTTTCCTTCTTTCTTCCTTCCTTCTCTCCTTCCTTCCTTTAATTTGAAAGCTGTGATGTCTTCAGTTTACCACTGGCCCCACCACTGCCTGTTAGTAAATATACAAGAGTTTCAGTTTTTTATCTGGGCTGCCTAATCTTGAAGACATTTATGATCCTGATTATAATCCCATAGGTGAAAATGGAGTATGGGGAGATGTGTTTTTACTTCTTCCCAGGGCTTTGGTAGGGTGAGGCCTTTTATGGCTAGACCTTAGGGGAAAGAAGAACAGGCTTCTCTGAAGCTCTGTAAGTGTTTTTATGTTTTGTTTTTAAGATTTTTTTAATTTCACTTCTAAAGTAAGCCTTATACATTGTATTCTCCAACATTGTTTACCTTCTTTAATACACAAGCCTTCATTTTGCTCTGTACTGACAGTGTCCATGCTGAAATGCTGAATGCAGTTCCCTACAGAAATGTGTATATATCTATATCTATATCTGTATCTATGTATATGTATACGTATATATATACATATGTGTACATACGTGTATATATATATACATATATGTACATATATATCTGTACATATACATACATATGTATATATACACATATATTGTTCTTTTGAAAAATCAATAGCAACAAAAATAGAGCCAGTTTTGACACACACCCACACCCACATATCCCTGATCTTTGTGATTTTTTGTTCAGAAAAAATGGTTCAGGTTTTCAGTTGAGAATTCATTTGTTGAAAGCTGTAGTTTTAAATTTAATTATTCATGTATTAGTCAATGAAAAGGCAGCATTTATTTAGTAGGATTTCAAATATATACCTTTTTTCTTAATGCATTCACTGTAATTTTTGATATAATGAAAAAGAAAAGTATTACTGTAAACAATTTCAGACCTTGACCTCATTCTTACTATAATTGGCAATGTAATCTATTTTCTCTTTGCTGTTAGCTTTTATCAGGAGTTTCTGTGCATAGTGCAACTATTTGGCTGTAAAGAATTAAAAACTGAAAGAAAAACAAAAAGAGTATAGAAAGGTCCATCCAAGAAGAGGAATCTTTCTTTTTCTTGGTAATTTTCCTACAGAATCAACCAACCAGTGAGCTTTCTTAATTTCATTTCCAGGGAGGGGTGAGAAAGTGCTAGACACAGACTAAAGAAAACTATCTGATAAAAATAAATTAACAAATTTAGTAGTTGGGGTGAAAATGAAATTTAATAAAAACAATAGAGTGCCTTTTGCTATAGCTGTGAATGATATTCTATAAAAATCAGTAAGAACAGAAAAGTGGTTAAGATGGTAAATATCATGTTATGTGTATTTAAAAAAAAATTTTTTTTTTTAACGTTTATTTATTTTTGAGACAGAGAGAGACAGAGCATGAACAGGGGAGGGGCAGAGAGAGAGAGGGAGACACAGAATCAGAAGCAGGCTCCAGGCTCTGAGCCATCAGCCCAGAGCCCGACGCGGGGCTCGAACTCACGGACCGTGAGATCGTGACCCAAGCTGAAGTCGGACACTTAACCGACTGAGCCACCCAGGCGCCCCTGTTATGTGTATTTTATTGCAATAAAAACTGGAAGGAAAAAGAAATCAGAAATGAGAAAAGTTATGAATTGTGATTTGACAGGAGAACTTCAGTTTCTGAAGATCACAATGTCAACATGAGAATGGCCATTCAAATAAAGCTAACTGGCACGTGTTTAAAATCTTCCATGTCAACTACAGTTAAGTTTGGATATTTTTCCCATTTAAACTATGATCATAGTTTAATCCATAGAGTAGGAACAGCAAAGCAAAGGAAAAGAAAGCTTGTAGCAGAGGATATTCTTGGAAATTGATGCCTTTCACTAGTATCCTGTGCACTTTGAAAGCAAATAATTTAATTGGATGAAAATCAGTTAAGCATCCATTAAGGAGCTGTTTGAGAACATTGTATCATTAAGTAATAGTTGCTGATTTTTCTTAACTGCAAGTAGGAAATGTGAAGAAAACATTGGAGTAAAGGGGACCTTTTGGAATAACAGTTTACCTATAAAACCTGCTCTATAGTTGTTACAATTCTATCTCGCTCATTTGTTGTACTTTTTAGGATTTCATTGGTGCTCATCAGTAGGGAGAAGAAACTAAGACTAGAAGAAACCTAGACAGGAAAAACAGGTCTCTCTGCTGGTTGATGGATCTTAAACTACTTTTGGTCTATGGATTCTTTGAAAGTTTGATGAAACTTCATTTGCATATACCCCAAACTATCAATATACAGAATTAACGTTGAGGGTTCATGGATTGTCTGAAACTTACTCATGAGTCATCCGGAGTTCTGTGGATCAAGAGAGAAGAATCTGCTCTAAGATTTGCCTTCAAGTTGGGTAGTTAGCAGTCCGATGCCCTGACTAGACTTTGTCTCATCGGTGGTCTAATTTGGAAGATGGTAGATAGCAGTAGAAGGATTTAGGCAGTGTTCACATGGGAAGCTGGGGAGGCCTCAGAATGAATTCTCCAGATCATCACATTATTCCAAACCAGACTCCAGACTACAGCTGAGAATGGAAGGGGCAGGGTTTCCCCTCTCCATAGCAGTTTCAAACAGTTAAGTAAACCAGGTTCACAATCCTCGCTAACAAGGACAGCCCTAATAGCACTACAGTACTAAGCAGGAACTTGAGGCAAATCTTCCAGTGTGAGTGAACCCAGTAGGGATTTGAATGCTATGTGCTGACTGGAGGGCCCACTGGAGCTAAGGGCTTATGCTTGCCAAATGGCAAACCTTTTGCAGTGAACTAAATTTGTAAGCATCAAGGTGACTTTTTTTGCACTTCATGCCATGTTTCTAATTACCTTAGGAATTTTAGAGCTGAAACCTATGACTGAATATCATGGACTGTAGTTGAGTATGGCTAAAAATGTGAGGTAGAGTTCATGGTGTCTGTACATTTTATTTCTGAACATGAACATGGACTGAAGTATATAGAAGGTATTGCAATAACAATACATCTATTGTTATTGTTATTGTAAATGACATTTACCCTTTACATAGAAGACCACACATAAAGCTGCCTTGTATAGAAATGATATCTTAAGCGCTGCTGTTCTCCATATGCAAAGGGCAGATTAGAACTTGTTATATTATGCGGTTTCCTAGCCAACTCTCTGAATCAACCCGGTTGTCAAGCATGACCAGATTTTTTCTCTTCTAAGTTAGTGATTGAGGCTGTGCTTTAAGAAGAACATATTTATTATTTGGTAATTTTTCCTTCCTCTTAATGGCTTGCATCATCAGACTCATCCCCCTGAGCATGGCCTGATTCAGTATGTCATCTGGCATACCCACACCTGCCACATTTCAGCCCTGCTCTGTCAGGCAGAAAAGTCCAAGCAACATGCTGTTTAAATGGAGCCATGCTGACAGTTTCCGTTCATTCAAATAACATCTGTGAGATTGCATGGATTAACATTCAGATGACAGAAATCTTGTTTTTATTCAAGTAAAGAGATAAGGACTGGTTCATTTTATCCATGGGCAGGCACTAGAGAAGACTCATGTCTCCTCACTGGCACGGATCAGTGATTGTTATTTTACTAATGGTTTTACATCTAGCCTGCCAATAAATTTAGGCCAGGGTCCTACTACCCTTATAAAGAAAACTTCACTGGATATGCAAATAGTGCTATGTTTCTTAGTATCGGGAAATTGTATTCAACTAATTAAAAACCTCATTAAGTGTCCCTTCTCTCACTGCACTAAAAGAATCTACTTTAGAAACTTCTGGGTTTGCCCTAACTCCTCCATGTGCCTGCTTCATTATTCAGGAGGATGGGATGTAAAACATGTATGTTAGAATGACAGCGCTGTGTCAGGGATTGCTTTTGGTCGGTTGGATAAGTATTACAAGCTTTGTGACCTGAAGGAGACTGAGGAACACGGTGGGAGGAAATGGTGGAGGTTAATATGCAGAACACAGGTGTGTATAGATTCTTCTGTTGTGGGAACTGGTAACTTTATTTCCACATTAGAGTATGGACACCTTGCAAGGAGCTGCTCATCAGCAGGTGTAGACCTAAGGACCATTTGCAGAGCACTAATCATAAAGAAGGTGTCTCTATGTAAGCTGCCTATTTGTGTAGCTTGGGACAGGTGGTCTTCGTGAGTGAAGAATTGCTTTTTTATTGTTGTAAGTGCTGAATCATAAATATAAGCCTTGACACAACCCTAGAGTCTAGTGTTTTTGAACTCTTTTTTTCCTGGGCCATTCCTAGAAAAACCTGGGAGGTAGAGTAGATTAGTGTCTGATGCCTGCCTGCCCTTTGTTTCCACTCCCTAATGTCCTCTCCTCTTCAGAAACCCATGGTGTCTCAGGTCTCCTTTCTTTCTTATCTCCATTAAAACCTGTATCTAGTAAAAAAAAAAAAAGTCAGAATTATATCCACATCCACATTAAGTTTAAAAAATAACTGATTGCTGACTTTTGATTTACCTGAAACAAACAGTAAAACTGGACAAAATACCTGAAACAGTGGTTTTCAAGACATCCAGTGAAGGACAGTAATGTCTGAGAAATAGGGGAAAATGAAGTGAGGCCTATGATGGCCTCAACTTAACTACACTGAGAGGGGCAGGCTATATTGTGCTGGTACAGGGGGATCCAGGTGTAGCCTGGTGGACTGAGTTGAGAAAAATGAGGATGTTTTTGGTTGTCTTTATGACTGGGGATGTTGTAGACATCTAGTGGACAGCAGTTGATGGAACAGTCCTGAATAACAAAAGAATTTCTAGCCAAATGGTGTAAGTGCCACTGAAGAAACACTGATACGTGGCCTCTGCCAAGAATGCTGAGGAGGGTTAGGGAATATCCAAAACTTTCTGGTGTAATGATACTGGGATGCTGAGGATAGGATAATTTCTGAAAACATGAGAAGCATACAGTTAACTATTTAGTTTAAGAATTATTTACAGAAGAAAATATTACAACATGGTATGTATTTCAGCCACTCTGAAGGCTTTAGGAAGAATTTTCTTTGTTTAGGATATTGTAAAAACCTGTGGTCCTGAAGCATCCATTCACTTGTAATACATTCTGATCGCTTTTGAATTTTAATTTTATCCTGGCATTGCCTCTTGTGAACAGGTGTCTTTAAGTAAAGAAACATATGGTTTTAATGTGGCTTCATGCACTGAGAGTCATATTCCCGCAGATGAAATGACACTTCAGGCAAAGTGCAGGCTGCCCACCTCAGAGCTTTCTAATCATTATTTATAAGTAAACATCTTGCCCTCTTGGTGATAAATGAAAATAAGCAACTCCTTCTATATAATGACTATATTAATTATGAAAGCAAAATCATAATTATGCCAGAAAAACAAATCTTTACTTTCAAAGAATAACATTATTTTTGTCTTACAGTTGATTAACATAGATAGAAATGAATACTTGGGTGTTAACAGACGATTGACATATATAACAGAATTATTTTTACACATAGCTTGCCTTTATGGAGGAAGAGTTGAAGATAATTGTTGGCTAATACGCATTTCACTTCCTTTGCTCCATCAGTGCTCTTTGAGTGTTATTCCATGGAGAAGAATAGAGCTAGATGCTAAGAAAGTGAACAAGACGGCCACTGCCTTTGCTGTCTTCCTTGTTTAAATTACTGTCTGTTCATACAGTGAAGTGGTTGGGGCTGGAGATGGGTGTTTCTAAGTGGGTTTGGTGCAGAAAGGATACAGAGAAAGAATCAATCTGGGGTGGAGTGGGAGTTGGGGTCTGGGGAATGTTTCTGTCACCAGTGAATGACTCCGAGCAAGTCACATTACCCACTGGGCATCAGCTCCTTCATCTGCAAAATGAATGAATTGCTCTTTGATCTCAAAGGGTTTTTCCAGCTTTAATTTATGAATGGAGGAAATCTGCTCTTTGCCTCCAGGGATGGGCTTTCCTCCCACAGCAAAGTTTATATGCTAAGCAGAGACCTTACTTTATCCTTCCCTGATGATTCTCTTCCTGGTACACCCTGTTATACAGAGCAAGATGACAGACTGGCTGAAATCACGGATTTTCATTCTTTTCTCCTGATCTTTTTGCCTTAGGTGAGAATCATAGTTATCTTAGATCCCTTAGGAAACTTTTCAAAAGGTTGAGGGCTCTTTAGTTCTGATGGTTATTATTTAGCACAATGCCTGGACAGGCCCAGTGTTCTTACATACTTAATTTATTTTAATGAACTCTGACAGGCCGACCTGGCCTAACTCAATACATTTGCAGTTTTATTGAGTATCTTTCCTATTATTCTAGTTTAGCTAAAGCATTGATGTCTTACAATTTTTAAAAAATTTTTTAACATTTATTTATTTTTGAGAGACAGAGAGAGATAGAGCACAAGCAGGGGGGGAGCAGAAAGAGAGGGAGACAGAAAATCCAAAGTAGGCTCCAGGCTCCAAGCTGTCAGCACAGAGCCCGACGCAGGGCTTGAACTCACGGACCGTGAGATCATGACCTGAGCTGAAGTCTGCTGCGTAACCAACTGAGCCAACCCAGTCACCCCTGTGTCTTACAATTATTAACATAAAAGCTTAGAAAATTACTTTCATATTTTCATCTGAAAACATAAAGAATAATAGCATTATTTATTTGTCATGGCAATATTTTAAACAATGGCTAAGACACAGTAAACATTCAGTAAATGGTTAATGTTATTCTTTTTCTGATTGCTAAAGTTTAAAAATGTTTCAAAGTTTGGTAGGGCAAATATCCCCTCATTATTTTAGTTTTTTTAAAAAAATCACTGAATATTCTTACATATGACCTTTATAATGCTTTCATTAAGACCCAAAGGGGGTCAGGGGGGTAGAATGGTGCTGTCATATTTACAGCATAAGTTTCCCCATTTCAGTTACCTGATGTACAAGCTAACAATCCTCTCCCCCTCCAGTGGGGATATGTGTGACATTCCTCAGGCCCTTCTGGCTGCCCAGGAACAAGGGAAAGGGAGAAACAAATGGTCAACTGGTAGACATCACAGACATGCAGGACATGAGCCTCCATCAGTTTGCAACTGTCTTAATGATCTACAAGAAAAAAGGCAATCTCCAGAAACCTATAGACTCAATTTTCTGAGAACCCTAACATCACCCTCCCCTCCAGAGGATAGAAAGTCTTATATAATCAGTTACTCCTCACAATCTCAGTGCAGCTCTTTCTTCCCATGGCTCCTGTCCCCTTGCTTTAAAAAACCACCTTTTGGCATTCAAGACCTCTCCAGAATTCTTTCTTAGCCATTGGCTCTGAGCCCCAGTACTCCAAACCACATCATTACCCATTGCTGTGAAATAAGCCACCACACAACTTGGTGGTTTAAAACAAGAACAATTATTTCTCACTATCCAGTGGGCTGACTAGGCTGAGTTGGCCAGTTCTTTTCTGCTCCATGCAGTATAGGCTGACGTTGCCTATGTCCTCATATTCAACTGGGAGCTCTGCTGCAGTTGGTCTAGAAGGTCTGAGAAGGACTCTCACATGTTTGGAGTCTCAGTTCTTACTGTTGTTTAGATGTCTCAGGTCTTGTTCACATGGCCTTTTTCTCTTGCTAGATACCTTGGACTTCCCTTCTAGCATGGTAGCATGCTTCTAAAACTGCAAAGATGGTAGGCCCAGGTGTTTTACAGCCTGGAGTCAAGGCTGTGAACATCACTTTCCACTGCATTCTGCTAGTCAAGTCATCACAAATTTAGCCCAGTGTTAGAGAGTGGAGAAATAAATTACACCTCGTGATAGAAGGGGTAACAGTCAGGGAGGAGAGAATTTGATGGTGTCTGGTAATGGGCCGGAACCAGTATTGGTTAGCAAGTTAACAGTCAGGAAAAAGTGCTGGACGTGGAGCAAAAGGGGGGGTTGGGGGGGCAAGCTGGAGCTCATTGAAACCTCTGTATCTGTCACTTCATAGAACTGTTACCAGTTTCAAAGACCGATGGCTCCTGCTTAACTTCTGCCTCTCAAATACTATTCAAATATTTCTTTTGGTCACTTGTAACTTAGAACCATACAGAGAGGAGGCATCTGGGAACTTTAGCTTAACCAAGTTGAAAATACAATGATCCAGTAGACTATTTAAGAACGTGAATTATCTCTTCATTATTTCAAGTCCTCGTTTATACCATTAGTGGTGTGTTTGCTAGTTCTGTTCATATAACTCTCCATATTTTTTACATGTGTTAATGAGGTTTCATTGTCTTTAAGGCTTGGGTCATTCTTTTGCATTTCTTTTTCAGTGGCTGTGCAGTTTTCCAGCACCATTATTGAAGAGACTGCTCTTTCCTTGGTATATATTCTTGGCTCCTTTATTGTTGTTGTAAATTAATTGATCATGTATGTGGGGGTTTATTTCTGCATTCTCTATTGTGTTCCATTGATCTTTGTGCCTCTTTTTTATTCCAGTATCATACTGTTCTGATTACTATGCCTTTATAATATAGCTTGAAGTCAGGGAGCATGATGCCTCCTGTTTTGTACTTCTTTCTCAAGAATGCTTTGGCTATTGAGGGTGTTTTATAGTTCCATAAATGTTAAGATTGTTTGTTCTATTTTTGTGAAACATGCCATTAGAATTTGATGGAGATTGCAATGAATCTGTAGATTTCTTTGGGTAGTATGGACACTTTAATAACACTGATTTTTAAAATCCATGAACATTAAACATCTTTCCATTTATTTGTGTCTTCTTCAGTTTATTTCATCAATGTCTTATAGTTTTCAGTGCATGGGTCTTTACCTCCTCGCTTAAATTTATTCCTAGGTATTCTATTCTTTTTGATGCAGTTGTAAATGGGATTATTTTCTTAATTTGTGTTTTTGAGATTTTGTTATTACTGTGTAAAAATACAACAGATTTTTGTATGTTGATTTTGTATCCTGATAGCTTGATTTTTTTAACTTCTAATTATTTGGTAATATGGTACATGGCCTCTTTTTGTTCTGTTGTCCCAGAACCTACAAAAATTAGAGGGGGAGCCTGACCAAACTTTATTAAATAAAGTTATGACAGTTAAGTCCCTGTCTTCTTAATTTAATGAAAGGCTTTTATTATTTCATGGCTTCATATCATGCTGGTTATTCTGCTACTTGCATTTGTTATTTGATTAATTTTGTAGTTAGCAGGAGTATTTCCTTGCATAAATGTTAGGAAGAGTTCATAATTGTTATATTTTCTGAATAAAGGAGTTTCTGGGAAGGTCTTTTTGTTGCCCCACATATAATCTCTCACCTGTCTATTGAATTGTTATGTCGCTATCTTTTCTTCTAAAATGCTTCACTTGTTTTTATATAGGAAAAGGATATATTGATACCAATATGATTGTTTTCCTTTTCATTCAGCTCATTCAGCAACTACTTATTGTAAGTCTACTATGTCTAGTGTAGATAACTTGATTTCTCCCTGGATGTTTATAATTTTGATTTTTGAAATTCATTTATTCTTACTTTTTATGTTTATCTCTTCCTCCTTTCCTTCTGAGTTTAGGAGAATTTCTCTAGGTGTTCTCATTCATGTTTATGGTATTTCTGAAGTATGCAATCTACTGTTGCCATAACTATAATGCTTGTAATTCAGCTCTTGCTTTTAATTTAAAAGCATTTTTTCCCTGGTAGCAGAGTGTTCTTTCTTTATAGAAACAATGTCCTCTTAAATATCTTTGAGATTATAAATTGATATTTTCATTATTTATTAAAAATTCTGTTTCATAGAAGAATATTTGCTTTATTACTCATTCATTCAACAAATATTTACTGAACGCATTATGTGGGAAGACATTGTTCTAGGCACTGGGGATATATAAATGAGCTAAAGCGATTTTATATGGGTGTATAATATATCAGTGGGCTAAAGGGATTTTTAAATTCCTGCCTTGGGGAGTTTACATGCTAATGGGGGAGGAAACATTAGCAAGGAACATATTTTTTGAAGGTCACATGATCATTCACGTGGTCGGTGGCTTGTTGGAAAGACTCACAGGACTCAGAGGCAGTTGTACTCAGAGCTACGTATACAAGTCAGGATACGCAGAGGGAAAGGTCACATCAGGCAGAGTCTGGAGGTTTCCAGACACAGCCTTCCAAAGTTCTCTCTCCCATGGGCTGGCATGTCACAGAGAACTTGCTTGTTCTTCTAACAATGACTTGTAGTAACACATGTGCAATGGCATTGTTTTCTGCCCAGGAAAGCTCACTTGAGACTCAAGAGTCCAGAGTTTTTATTATGGGACAGTCACATAGGTGCATTCTCCCTATGCAATCAGCCACATGTTACCAAACTTCCAGACTCTCAGAAAGAAAGCAGTTGTTCACTATGAATCACACGTTTTCACAAAGAGCATAGGCAAGGAGAGCTTGGTGCCCCTGACATACAAATGGATCTTATTAGTAAATAAGATAGGGAACATCCAAAATCCAACTTAACCAGGCCAGCTGAGGGCCAGCCCCCCAAGCAAGCCTTTTTAAAGAACAATAACAGTAGCTCTTCTATGTGAGCCATTTTCTGCACAATATTAAATTTAATATAACATGATAAAGGGCATGAAAAAATAGAGCAGGGTAAGGAGGATTGGGGTGCCAGATGGAGAAGCAATGGGAAAATAGATTCTAATTTTAAGTAGTTTGTTAGAGAGGGCTTCAATGAGAAGGTGATATATGTGGGCAAAAGCATGAAGGCGGTGAGTCACTGGGCCACATAGATAGCTGAAGAAAGAACTGGCTTACAGAGGAACTCTCAGAGTGCAAAGGAACCGTGGTAGGTGGGTGTCCATTATGTTCAAACAGCAGCGAGGACAACAGTGTTGCTGAAACAGAAGAGTATGGAGGAGAGATTAGGAGAGGTGATCAAAAAGGCAATACTTGGATTTTCATTTACTAAAGTTTTTCATATGCTTTTTTTTTTTTTTTTTGCTTATCCTTATATGGAGATTTCTTTTAGTGAGAATTGTAACTGGTTCTGCCAAAATTTCATGGCTTTCTCATCAAAATTTTAGTTCCAAAGTAAAGAGGAAATTTTACATTTTTAACATTTTTACACTAATGTATTAAATGTTTTCTTGCCTAGAGAGTAGAGTGGAATGAGGACTGTTTATAGACAGAGTCCGTTAGGCACAGTGCCTTGCCTAACTTCTATGGCAAATGAAATTTCTTTCTTTAGCTTGAACAGTGGGGATAGCTGCTCCTTGTGCTGGCTTCCACTATTCTCGCTGGAATTTTTTCTGGCATTGACCTTTCCCTCTCCTCCCTAAATCTTCCCCAGGACAAGTCCTCACACCAAGCGTCTGAATTAGGAATGTTTAAGTCAGGTTGAAGTTATAGTTGTGTGAGTAGAAGGCAGTAGACCTGGTCTGGGACTGCATTTCAGATCTCTGCTTATTATGTGTATCAGTCTGAGGTCAGCCAGAGCAGACACCTTTTTCTCTAATTGGCAGCAGAATCTGTTGGAATCTCTTATGGCAATTCCCTTTTGAATTTGAATATTTGCATTTAAGAGCGGGTTTGCAGACACTGGTAAGTGAGTGGCAGTTAGAAACACTGTCTAGACAAGAGATGTGCCTGTGAGCCTCCTTCAGTAGACGGATTGTAATGTTGTTTTGGGAAGCACCCTAAGGTAAGTGTCCTTGCTCACCTGGAGAGGGTATTGTGGTTGATAACTGATTTGCTACTGTGGCACAGAAGGCAAGAATAAGCGCGTGCTTTCTATGTATTCAGCGTTTCCGATCTAGATCTAATGAAAGAATGACTGCAGTTGCATTTGCCAGCGCTGTTAAAAGCAAATAAAGGAGCTCTTTGGGAACTGGAAAGGAACTAATTCAGGTTTTCCTCAAGTGATGCCATAGAGCCACTGCTACATACAGTCTTCAAGTTGTATATAGTATCAGCAGCAGCATAAGCTTTCTTGCAGTTAGTCCAGAAATCCTCCATTTCCTATGACCGGATCCTGCCATCGTTTAGTTGGGGAAGAGGTCCAAGAGCTGCTGGGGTCATTAAAAATAGTATCATGCTCAGAGAGAGGTTAGTTTATATTGGTCTCTAAGAGATTTAGAGGAAGATATCATTAAAGTCCAGAAGCATGGTGGGGATCTATTCTAGTTAATTATAGTTAGAAGGCACTTGGGAGAAATTTGGGTTAGATAGAAAATCTTTCTGGGACCAGATGTTTATGGAGACCTAAGTAAGTGCTTAAACTCTTACCTAATTCTCTACATGTGTCCTACAGTATAAGCCCCTTTCGGGCAGGGACTCTGTGTTACCTCTAGTCCCAGTACCTAGGTCCCCTCTGTGGACCCTCAGTACACATTTGTTGAACAGCAGCAAGCTCTTGCTGACCAATCCTATGACTTCTAAAGTCCAAGTTAATCACTTGGTTCAGGCATCTTTCCATTTAAGAGCTTAGATTATGTTATGGAAAAATTGTTGCTCCCAGGTCAGTGTTTTTAGGCACATTGGTAAATAGTATAATTTTTTTCGAGGCCCTCATTTGAAATCTCTGGAAAATGATGTGTTCCTTCCAGGGAAGTTATGAGGGTTAAACCAGAAAATTCACAGTTTCCAAAGGCCCTTTGCTGGAACATAATAAATGTTAGTTTCCTTTTCTCCTTTCAAACGTGACACCTTAAGATAAAATATAGCATAATCTTTAAGATGAGACTAAGGTAATAAAATTCAAAATGGCTTTTGAAGTTTATTAAAGTTGAGTACTCTAACCTAGATATAGTTTTGCTTTTTGCCTGTTTGTTTGTTTAAATGTAGCTTAAATCAAGCTAAGAATCAATTCAAACAACTTTTTCAATTAATTTTGGCACAAATAGAGCTAGTTTGCTCATTATGTTATTACTGTCTGGAATCCTGTTTTCTAGTTTAGTTTATGACTCTGGGAAAAGCTTTTTGGTCTGATCTAATGTGCCTTTTGAGAACAATTAGACTTGAGTGGATTTCAGAGAAGTGTTCTGTGAAATTTTGATTATGTTTTTAGTTCTCTGCCAGTCTTAAAAAATAAAGACATTGATACATATGTAAACCTTTAAGGTGATTATAATCATGTTCACTATCCCTAATATTTGTAGGGTTATCAGAAGATTCTCAGAGTAATTAAATAAAGGTCTTTCAGTTTTTATGTTATACATACCATATCCACTTTTGTTATTTCCAGATGGGAAAATACAGCGTAAGCTGAATGGCAGAATCTATCAGCCTTGTATAACCTCTGGAGAAATATTTTCAGTCCTTAGAACTATCATATAAGACTAGCTTTGACTGAGTTTCTGGTTTGTATATGTACGAGACAACAAGAAGTGAATTATTAAGAAGACTGAAAGGGAGGATTACTCAATGTTAATGGAGCTTATTTCCCCAAATTTATAGGGTCTCTATAGCAGTTATATTATCGGAGAAAAGGCCAAAGTTAATTCACCAGTCAGAAATTATAAAGTCTGCCAGAATGCTATTACTATTTCATAAATAAGTAGAGTGCCAAATACTAAAGATTTAAAAATTTTATTAAAAAAGTACTCCCTGTATTTTTTTTAGCCCCCAGCATCTATTTCAAATCTGAAATAATAGCAGTTTTGATACTTGAGCTCTAATTTTTTTTTATATATTTGAGAATAGTGTTGTTGTTGTTGTTGTTCTCCTCCTCCTCCTCCTCCCCCTCCCCCTTCACCTCCTCCTTCTCCCCCTCCCTCTCCTCCTCCTCCTCCTTTTTTTTTTTTTTTTTTCTAAATAAGCCTCTGGCAACATCAGCCTGAACAGGAATATAACAGAGATAAATTGACTTCATGTTTAAAAATCTCAAAGAACTTAAGATACAGTTTAAATTGCATCAAAAGAAGGAAGTATTTCCTTCAATTTGTAAAAATGGCCAGTTTGAAATTATGCTTTCAAGAAATAATTTTAATGTGATAAATTTGAAACAGAATTGATATTCTATGGGAACATCTAGAGACTTCTTGAAATGATTGTAAGATTATCTAATAGGATCTCAGTGTTTTGCACTAAATTTTTGGAAATTTTAATGAAAAGATCAGTAATTGCAGTAAAAACATCTTTCAAGATATAAAAATCGTTATCACATGTAAACAGGCATTACATGTGATTTCCGTTATGTTATGCTACCAAGTCTCTCAAAGTTATCGCAGTATTTAAATCCCAGTGGAAGGACTGGAGTCAGGTCAAGTCAGACTTGTAAAGTATGGTAAATGAAATTCATGTTTACTGCCCAGAACTTCCGTATTTGGTAGCTTTTTTACATTAAATTTTTTTTAATGTTTATTTATTTTTGAGAGAGATAGAGCACGAGTTGGGGAGGGGCAGAGAGAGAGAGGGAGACACATAATCCGAAGGAGACTCCAGGCTCTGAGCTGTCAGCACAGAGCCCAATGCTGAGCTCAAACCCACACACCCATGAGATCTTGACCCGAGCTGAAGTCG
The DNA here is from genome assembly GCF_018350195.1 of Panthera tigris. Lineage (NCBI taxonomy): Eukaryota > Metazoa > Chordata > Mammalia > Carnivora > Felidae > Panthera > Panthera tigris. Next base: position 166,532,814 of record NC_056667.1, read on the forward strand.
GACACTTAACTGACTGAGCCACCCAGGCACCATAGCTTTTTTACATTCTTGATGCGAATACCCGGCAATCCCCATTTAATTATAGACATACAGTGCATGTATTTTGCTCTCTATGTAAAAACCTGCTTCCAGATAAAGAACAGATAATAGATAGCTCTCATTTTCTTTAAACAAGTAAACTGGTGATTTTTTTGTATGCCTTTGAGGAATTAAAACAAACAAACCAGTTTTCTTTGCTACTATCAGTGATCACAGAAGGCAGGTATCTAAAAGTACCAGAATCTACACACTTTGCATCAACTCAGTCCCTGCTTTCGTAATATTGCCGTGGATTACTGAGCCAAAGAAAGGTCTTGTACTTTACTAGTCTGGTGCCTTTATTTATGGAGGTGATGGTGGTGGGTGGTGGGTGAGCCGGGAGGGTGGACTGAGGCTCAGAAGTGATGTAGTTTTGCCAGCCTCACACATATAGTGTCAGTGGAAGATTGAAAGCCAGCCCGCCTGGATGCTCACACAGAACTGAGCCTTGTGAAAAGCAGTGTATCATGTGCTGATTAAGTGCACTAGCTCTGGAGTTAGAGCTTCTGGGTTTCCCTTTGACTCCAACTCAACCGTTGCTATTTATTTAACCTGTGCCTCAGCACCTATCCCTATCATAGTCTTAGTGGGAAGATTAAATGAACTGAATGAAACCTAAGATAACCTAGCATGGTGAGCACTAGATAAATGGTAATAACATCATGCTGCCTTGAGGAGGCTGGTCTGCTCTGCCTTTTGACCTATATTTAGAATCATCTCAGCGATTAGTAGTTTCAGCCTGTGCCCTAGTGTTATGTTTTACTTTTTCAGCCCATTAGGGAGGTTATTCCTGTTGACCCATGCCTTGACCCATGCATAAAATGCCATTAGACCCTCCATGAAAAGGAGCATTGGGCTATATTTCCCTGGTACTTGTATACATTAAACTGAAGTTCATATAAGTCAGTTCTTTAAGTATGAGGTAGAGAGCCCTTTGTAAGGATTTTTGCTGCCCGTTTCCAGGGAAACAGCCATTTAATTTACTTGATATTTCCCTAATGGACTCTATTAGGGTGGTGAAGTCACACTCGATTTTGTTTCTTTTGCACATACTAATTGTTGCTGCCGCTGCTGAGACAGCACCATGCTCCCCAGCCTGTTTGACTATGAAGACAGCTTGTGTAGCTGGGACAAGAACTACATATTTGTTCTTTCTGGTCTGGTTGGCAGACGTTTCATCTCTACGTCTGTGGTAACCCATGAACTTCTTGCTTTAGGAATTATTCAAGTGTTTCCAGAAATGTAGTGCTGTGATTTTTCTCCCAGTGGCTGTGAGTTATAGTTCACATGGATGCTAAATTGTTTTAATCTTGGTGTATTGTTAAAAGATGCTCCCATCGTACCACCTCAGTGAATAACATTACTCATCTGACAGAGAAATTTTTTAAAGAAATACTGCCCCCTTGTGTTGTAACATGGTATGCTATTGAAGGAGGGTAATTTCAGAAAGAAAAGCTTGTAAATTCTTTTAATTCTCCATAAGTATAATAGATCTCACTTCGAAAATTAAAGTAATGTGTATTCTGTATAATACTTGAACATGTTAATAAGTAGTAACAGAAAAACAGACAGGATGCCTGTTTCTTGTATCTAGTATAAATAAAATTAAAAAAAAAAATAAAATAAAATAAATAAAATAAAATAAAATAAAATAAAATAAAACGTTGCATTTTAGAAAGATTATAATCCATCATTAGTGAAGTTTCTTTGTATCTTTGTTGTGCTCTTCACACCCTCTTCCCTGAAAGGAATACTACTACTATATTAATTGATTTTTAATACTGCTTTACAGATAACAAAGAACTTCTGTTCTTATGATCTCCTTTAGTCCTCAAGTCAACTGTGTGGGAAGAGGTATTACTGTTATTTTCCCCCACTTTAAAGAAGAAAAAAATGAACATAAGGAAAGTTGAATAACTTACCCAAATGTATACATTTAGAAAGTGTGATTGGTAATAACATAAGGAAAGTTAAGTAATGCACCTGACTCATAACAGTTAAGGTCTTCTGACCTTAAATGCTGAGTGAGCCCCTCCTACTTATGAAGTACCAACTGCTTAGATATTCCACAGTCAGGATAGCCATCATATGCTTACATTGTAGAATTAGAATTTTCAAACAGTCATCAAACTGAGGCTCTGTTGTGGTTTCATGGTTTCATATTCTATACTTACCTCTGTTTTATGAAATGGCATTCGATTACTATTCATGTCATTAATTTGTGGGCTATGAAAGAGTGCCAAAAAAGGGGAGGAGAATCAAATGAGCTTGCTTGTATTCTGTAATTAGAAGAATATTTTATAGTTTAAAGAAATCACTGGAGCTGAAGAAGTTACTCAGAGGAAAATGTACCTATAAAATATGTCCAAATAACATACAAATCAAGTATTGCCTAGCTAAAAGTTGTTTTCCTTATTTTTATTTTTATTTGAACAATGAATAAATAAATTCCCATAGGTAAACTTTTCAACAATATGGGAAAAGGAATTAAGAGGTTAAGGGTATTTTCTCCTTGCCTAAATCCCATTTTCTTCTCTGGAAGTAAACACTGTTAGCAGTGTAGTATACATTTTTCCAGTGTATTTTCTATCCATTTACATATATTTTATGCATAAGGACAAATAATAAATTATTTTTTTGAGGTCATATGTAGGATTCATTTGCAACTATTCTGTTTACTGCTTTTTTACTTAAAAATATATGGAAGATCTTTCCATACAAATGCATCTAGATCTTATTTACGTTTTTTAAATTGCTGCACTGGATGGTGTTACTAGAATTTAATTCTTCCATCATTGGCAGTCATTTAGAATATTCCTTATTTTTCACCATTATGAATGATACCAGAATTACTTCTTTCTGCATGTTTCTTAGAGAACATTCATAACTGTTTATCTAGGATAGATGCTTAAAGTTGGAATCAGTGTGTCAAAAGGTTACCATATATTTGGTTTGAGAGATATGGCTAAACTGACCTCCAAAAATCCATTATATATTTATATTTTGACAAAGCATCCAGCAGAGAGTGTTGCTTCAGGAAGAGTGTCTATTCCTAACCTTCTCCTCAAAGCTAAATCATGTTAATATTTTAATTTTTGCTGATGGGTTGGGTGAAAAGTTCTATTTCACTATAGTTTTAATTAATATTTTCCTGATTACAGGTAAGGTTGGGAAACTTAACATCTATTTGTCATTTATATTTTTTCTTCCAAGAACTGCTTGTTCATGTGTTTATCCCTTTTTCTATTGAGCTTTTATGGCTTTTAATCACTGATTTGTAGAAAGTCTTTTTATACTTAGATTTTACTTTTTCTGTTTTATATATTGTAGACTTTCTTTTCTTTGTCTACTTTAAAAATAAGGTTATGTGGTCCTTGTTTAGACAGAATTTATACATTTTTTATATTGAGGTATGTTAGTCTTTCTTCTTTTAAAGGCTGCGTTTTTGTCTTCCTAAACAAAATGCTGTGTTTGTTTTCCTTTGGCTTTTGTGTTTGCCCTTTCATGACAATAAAATTATTGTACAATATTTTTATACTTTATGGTTTCATTTACTTCCTTTCCCCTCGAATGAATAGCTAATGGTCCAAATAGTATTTATTTATTTTTTAAAATTTTTTAAAATGTTTATTTATTTTTGAGACAGAGAGAGAGACAGAGCATGAACGGGGGAGGGGCAGAGAGAGAGGGAGACACAGAATCCGAAGCAGGCTCCAGGCTCTGAGCCATCAGCCCAGAGCCCGGCACAGGGCTCGAACTCACGGACCGCGAGATCGTGACCTGAGCTGAAGTCCGACGCTTAACCGACTGAGCCACCCAGGCGCCCCCAAATAGTATTTATTAAGTAGCTTAATCTTTTCCACACTGATTTGAATATGGTTCTCGTATCTCAAGATCTAAATTGTAGTTTTAAAATATATTATTTGTATCTGGTGGGGCACCTCTATGTTCTTTATTTTTTTTCAAAAGTTTATTACACTACTCAAGTACCTTTTTTCTTTTTGTATGAATTTTGCATTCAGACGATTTGGTTTTATAAAATATCCTGTCAAATTTTATTCATACTGTGTCAATTACATTAATTTGGTGAGACATTACATATTTAAGACATTATGAATCTTCCCATATAAGAATTTTGCACATCCCTCTCTGTTTATGTTTTTTATAAGATTTTTTAAAGTTTATTTATTTATTTTGAGAGAGATCAAGCACGAGTAGGGTAAGGGCAGAGAGAGAGGGAGAGAGAATCCCAAGCCAGATCTGTATTGTTAGCGTGGACCCTGACACGGGGCTCAATTTCAATTTCAGATGGAATAAATAGGTAAATGTGAAAGTAATGTGATGTGTCTTTTTATATTTATTAGAATCTTTCTTAGGTTTCTTATTTTTGTTCTATTGTCAATGGGGTATACTTTTCTATATTATTTTATAGTTGATCATTGCTGGTATATTAGCGATCTATTAATAGTGTTTGTCTCTTGGGGCTCCTGGGTGGCTCAGCTAGTTAAGCATCTGACTTCCAGTCAGGTCATGATCTCATGGCTCCTGAGTTTGAGCCCTGCATGGGACTCTGGGCTGACAGCCCAGAGTCTGGAACCTGCTTCGGATTCTGTGTCTCCGTCTCTCTCTGCCCACCCCCCCTCTTTTTTTCAAAAAGAAATAAACATCAAAATAATTACCAGTGTTTGTCTTTTGATCTTGTATTGGCCCCCTATAGAACTCTCATTAATGCTAATTATTTCTCAGCTGATCTGAAAATCAATGATTTCGCCCATAAATAACGATGTTGGTCTCTTCTTTACAATATCTTTTCTTTCCCTAATTGCACTAGGGACTTCCAGTACACTTTGTAAAGCAAGGTTGTTAGATGACATTTATGCTATGTTCTCGACTTTAACAGGAATGCTTCTGTTGGTTATCATTAAATTTCAGGTGTCCTATAAATATACCTCACCTTGTGAAGGACTTTTAATTTATATTTTGCTAAGCATTTTTACCAGAAATTTTACTAAGCCTTTCTTTTCTTGACATAATCACATGATTCATGGTTACATGTGTTGATCCTATAATATGATAGTATAACAAATTACCTTAATTGATTTGTTAAGTTGAACCACCCTAGCATTTCTAGGTAAGACTCGAATGGTCAAGGTAAGTTTTTTTTTTTTAATCTACACTTTTTGATATAATTTGCTAATAATTTACTTATTGCATTTACACCTACGTCCTTAAATTTGTTTCCTTTATTGAGCTATCTTGTTCAGTCTTGGCATCATGGTAATGGTTCCTTTGTAGAGTAACTTAAAGAATGCTTTAAAAGCTATTTATTTTATGCTCTGGAAAAGAAAACTTGTGTACATAGTAATTATTTATTACAGATTTGGTAAAGCTATGTGAATGTTCTTCTTGAGAGGTGGGCATTTGACCACTTCTATAGTTTATTCTTTGACTATCAGCCTGTTCGAAATTTCTTCATTATTTTAGCAATGTGGATTCATCCAAAAAATTATTCAAGCCTAGATGATCAGATTTATGGAAAGGAAGTGATGAGACAAAGCACTTAATTACCACTTCAGGTATATTTTCTATATCTATAGTTATATTTCCTTTTGCATTTATGACATTATTTTGATCACATCTACAAAGGTTTTTAAATTTTATTTTATTCACCTTTTCAAAAAGGTGGCTTCTGGTTATATTGATGAAATTATTATTTCTATTTCTATTTCTATTTTTATCTTTATTCATTTATTTTGTCTTTTGTTGAAACTTGTTCTTATTAATTGCTATTAGCTATTGGAGTTTTAATCTCATTTCACTCATTTTTCATTCTCTTGATTTCCAACAAGTACAACTGAGGCTAAGTACTTTCCTCATATTATTGCTTTGGCTTCCATCCCACAGATTTTGATATGCAATGTTCCAATTTTTCATTTATTTCTAAATAATTTATGATTTCTGTTTTTTTCTTTCCTTCCTTTTTTTCCTCCCTTCTCTCTGTCTCTCTCCCTGTCTCCTTCCTTCCTTTCATTCATTCTCTCCCTCCTTCCCTCCCTTCCTTTTTTCCTTCTTTCTTTCATTTTCTCTCTCCCTCCTTTCTTTCTGTCTTCCCCCTCCTTCCTCCCTTTCTCTTTTTCTTCTTTACTTCCAAACATCCATCCTTTCTTCCATCTCTTTCTGTCCACCCTCTTTCCCTCTAACCCTCCCTTTCTTGCTTTCTTCATACTTCTTTCCTTCCCTTCTCTCCTCAGAGTGAAGGATGCTTATTACGGAGTGCCATCAGGACCAACACTTTTGGAGGGGAGGGAAAGAAAGCAGGAAGGACAGGAGAGAGCAGTTGAGCTGTGATGCAGGTCCAATGACAGTCCCAGTTGACCCCACCAGGAGTAAATGGTCTGTCAGAATTATCTGAACTTTGTCCAAAATGACAGCCTTTGTATCCCTGCCTTGATCAATCATCAGATGTGGACTGCTTTTTGACTTTGAGTAAGGTGCTTCTCTTCATCTGGGCACTCCCTGGAGGGGCTGATAGGTGAATGCCATCAGCTGACAGCTCTCTAACTGTCAGAGCCACTAGACCTTCTGTGAAAGGGACACCGTGTGGTGCTTTATCTTGTCCATCCTGGTTTCTTGTGTGCTTGGCACCTTCTCTGCTTACCATTCCTTCTCTTACCTTCTTCTGGGGACTTTTTTTTTTTCTTGAGACATATCCTTTAGAATTTCCTTAGTATGTTTAGTATCTCCCTTATTCTTAAATTGGGTACAAAAGTCTAGCTAAGAGTTTTGTGTTTTTTCCTCTTAACACTTCACAGGTATGATTTCATTATCCTCTGCATTGCTACCCTTTAGAAACCTCCTGTCAGTTTAATTGTCATTCCTTTTCATATCCTCTCATTTCTTTCTGGCTGCTTTTAAGATTTTGTCTTTATCTTCTGCTGTTTCACTCCAATAGATCAAGTGGATTTCTTTTCATCGATCCTGTTTATGTTGCCTGCATCTGTGTCTCCTCCATTAAAAAAATTTCCAGACATAGGGTACATCTTTTCATTCTGTTACCTCTGCCTTATATTTCCTCTCTCTGTCTCTGTTATCTCTTTGTCTCTTTTTCTGTCTTTAAATTTTGATATAAATTCAAATCTCTAGAAAGTTGCCAATATAGTAAAATTCACTCCCATAGGGCCTTTACCAGGCTTCACTAATAGTTTATATTTTGACCCATTTACTTTATCACTAGTACTTTCTTTGTGTGTGTGAGTGTGTGTGTGTGTGTGTGTGTGTGTGTGTGTGTGTGTTTGCGTGTATTTCATTACTATAGCTACGTAATAGGTTTTCTCTAAAACCTAGTGCATTAAAAACAAATGGATTCTGTGGATTAGGAATTTGGATGGGGTGCAGTGAGCGTGGTTTGTGTCTGCTCATGATATTTGGAAGACTCACAGGTCAGATGCTGGAATCATCTGCAGGCTGTTCACTCACATGTCTGCCCACTGATGTTGGCTACTGGCTGGTGGAGACTCCATTTCTGTCCATATGGGCCTCCCTGTGTGGTCTCTGTCTGTCTAACGAATGGAGTCCTTTCATCTTGGACTTGTTAATGTTATCTTCTTTTATGTTTGTCTATTCTCTTTTGTCTTTCTTTTCTTCTTATTTCTCTGTCTGCCTTTTGTGGATTGTGTTTTAATTACACCTTTTAGGAAAATTTCCTCTGGGTTTGAAAGATACATGCTCCATTTATCTTATGGAGGTTACCCTAAATTTTTTGAACACACGCAAGATCAGTGCATAAGCTTATGGTGTTCTCACAAGGTGTAAAATCAATTTAAAGAAAAATGTAAGCACTTTTTCTTTTTTGTTTTCTGTCCTACCTCCTATTACTAACGTTAAGATCATCTGGTATTATAGATCAGGTTGTCAGTAATTCTATTTGTGTTATTCTGCAAGAATTATTTTGGCTACATTAAGTACATATGTTCTAAGTAATTTAGAAAAATAGATAAAATGGACAGGCAGCCTGAATTCCAAAGCAGAGTTCTCAGAACTCGTTTCTGAGCTTGAGGTGCCTTTGTGAATGAATGTTGCTCATGGTAGAGGGCCTGATGGAGAAAGCTAGAACTTTGACTCCCCCCGCCCATTGTCTATACTTAGTGCCTCATTGCTTCAGCCTCCTGTTTTCCTCTTAAATATCTTGGGGGAGAATGTTCTGTTTGGTAGAGCATGCAGTCTCCCGATCACATTTGTAATTGCCAATAGCCCTCATATCTCTATATCCACTGCTAGGTTTGCTTTATTTCATAGAGAGAACTTTTAGAGAGAAATGTTGTTCTTTATAAACATTTGATCTAAAGTAGAAAACTATACCACAAATAGAAACTAAAACTTACTTTAGTAACATTGTGATAAGAGCTCAATTCATTTATGCCTGTGTCTTCAGTGTTATCTAAGAAAACTTCTTAAAATATATCCGTCTCAGTTTTCTTATAGGTAAAATAGGAAAAAAAAAAAAAGAGAAACTCTACCTTCAAGGTTGTTATGAAGATTAGCAATAATGTTAAGTACAAAGCAAGACACAGAGTAGATGTTTATGAATGTGGTAGTTTTCACTATATACCTTATTCTAGTACCATTCCCCACCCCCTCCCCCCTGCTGTGAAGCTCTTAGGTTATCTCCTGTGCATTCTGATAACTTTTTGGAGCCCATCTGTTGAGGGAATGCTGGCCTATATTGTTTGTGTATATATATAATTCTTAATCTGTTGCCTAGAGATAAGCTGCTCTTCTGTAGTGTGAGAATTTAAAGATTATAGAATCATGAGAGGGGCTATGAATTCAAGAGAATGGCAGCAAAATATCAGAGGTTTATCTTCTTTTCTTATATTTTCCCATGTTTAGTCATTTTAAATGCAATCTTCATGATCTTTGCTTTCTACACATGTCGTATTATTATGTAATATTTCTTTAAATTGACCTTAATTCAACTCACTTATTTTATATTGCCTTGTATTAACCAATAATATCCCTGAAAATATAGGTATGGCCAGTTATGTGTGCTATTTATTTTAGTGGTTATTATATATATAAACTATAATTGTTAATATAAAATTATTCTTTAGTGTGTCACCTAAAATGATATTATTACATCATATTTTATCAGTGCTAGGCTTTGGGAAACTCTGTCCTAATGAGTGTAGTTCTCACTCTCTCCCAATTTTGTTATAAGCTTGAGTATCCAACTAAGCAACTAGCTAACTGCTTCTTCCCTTCTTTCTCATTTCCTGTGTATCCTACCACCCATTTATCATTTCATTTACCACTTAGTGCCCTGGGCTATACTTGGTACGTTGTAGGTACTCAATGGGTATAATTGTTGAATAATGAACTTGAGGCTTTTCAAAACTGACTTGAGGTATCTAGTTTTATTTATTTGTCTTTTCCATTTTTATTTACATTTTATCCAGTGTTTAAAAATAAGGCAAACAAGTAAAGATCACGATTGTGCCATGTACATGGTATACTTAGTTTATCTGAAAATAATAATAAAATTCCCAGATAGGGCAAAATACAACCATATTATTATTATTATTATTATTATTATTATTATTATTATTTTTAGCTGAGAATATTGAGACTCAATGGCCTGAAGTAATTTACCAGATCTCAGAGTGAATTAGTCCTAGGACTTGATTTTGAACCCAGGATACTTGGCTATTAGGTCAATCCCAGAACACTTGAGGTATTTTCCAACCACCAGCTTGGAGATCAGGGAGGCAGGGTTTTATTACCTTTTGTCTATTGCATATAGTCCCTCTTCCTTTCTCTCTCCAACACAATTGCCCCGTCACATATTCACGCACATACCAGTATTCTGTTTTCTCTTTTGCTCTTGGGAATTGAGCTAGAAGCTATGTTTGTAATTACACTATAATTTGGAAGAGGTGGAAAGTATACTATGGCTTATTTTTCTAATTTAGGGTAGAATTACATTTGAATAATTTGCAGTTCAGTAGCAAGGTCATATAGTTTGTACTTATATCATTTGTGTTACAGAAATGTACTTTGTAAACACAGCATACTTCGTCTATATAGACTATAGTGGTCAAGTTTGGGTTTTATATAATCAAATAAGGGTTGCATTAAGACCTCCAGAAAAAAAAAATATGTCATTGACTTTGTATTCTAAAGCTCTTTTATATGAGATGATTTATATCTGGCAAAAGATGTGAGATTCTGATTGAAAAGCAATCAGATGAGAGCTGTATGTACTTAGTAATACTGTGTAATCTGATAAGCTGTTCCTAGCTTACTCCCACTAAGCACGGTAGACAGGAATACAGTTTTCCTAGGAAGAGATGGGCTGTAATTTATTCTAATGCCAAGGACAAATTTATGCTGCAGTTTCCAGTATAGAGAACCTAACAAAAAGGAACCATCTTTTTAAAAATATGCAAAAAATTCTTCATTCCTTTTATTGATTAACCTGATGTGTGTGTGTGTGTGTGTGTGTGTGTGTGTGTGTGTGTGTGTGTTTTAAATTTTTTCACAAAGATCTCCAACCATTGGAATAGTACTCTGTGTAAATTATGACTAAAGGCTTTTCTCCAGAAAATTTATGGCAGGTGAACAAAATAAATTATTTCTGAAAGTAAGAATTAGAGCTACCCTTCTGCAAACACAGAAACTTTTCTTTTATACCCAGTTCCTCATTTTATTGCCTTTGTTGCAGGCATAGGCATGGATTTTCCCTCTCTGTGTCTCCATCTGTCATACACACACATGCACTTATGTGTGCCTATACCCTTCTCCTAACCTCCCCCCTCGGCCCCCTTCTTTTTGGTTTATTGAGCCTGGGTCCTTGTTTTAGGACCCTCTGGCCTGGGACCTGCCATTTGTGACCCATACAGGTCAGTGGTAACCTTTGACTACCCGAATTTTATGTCTCTAGGCTCTCTTTCTCTGTAGCTGTTTTTCTTCGGTCAACACATCCTGTAATAATAGGTCTGTTTTGTAATTCAGCTCTTAGAGTAGGAGCTCTTGCTTTCTTCAGTGGCAGTTAGTTGATCTTCTAAAATCATTATGCCATGCTAAGGGTAAAAAGTGAGAAGATTATATATTATTTTTTGTGGCATGTGATTTTCATACATGAGTTTATAATCTAACTTCCAGAAACAGAACATGTTAGGCAGAAAGAGAGACTGGAGGAAGAGGTTGCTTTGGACGTTTGTGCGGTCTGATGATAACCGTCAAGGACTTGTTATGTAGTGCCTCTGGTAAATGTGGCTGTGTTGCCTTGATTACATTAAAATTTCCCTAAGATACTGGGTCAGATATGTCATTTAGAGGGGAAGTCTCCTCTTCATTCCTTTCCGTTTCCTTCCCTTTTTGCAACCCACAGTTTTATGGATTATATCACAGCTTAAGTTTTCATTGTTTCACTCTGGCTGTGGATCAGGCTTTTGAAATTCTGACCAATTTTCCAACCTTGTTTTCTCCAATTTTCATCTTCATCCTTAGCTCTTCTCTGATATTTATTCAATTTCAATTTAAATCTATCATTTTAAAGGTATAAAATGTTCACAGTAATCTATTACAGTCTGTAATGGAATTAATATAGATTGCAAGTGTGGATAATTCCAGTAAAGAAATACCTTTAATTATTCCCCCCCCGCCATAAATTTAGATAATTTCCTTAATGCTCCACTTCAATTTTGGTTGTAAGGGAAACATCATGTATAAAGTCTGAGAATTTAAGAGGCTATATGAGCGCTGATGTGCCTGATTTATTTGTGAATATACCAATTTAAGGTTCAAGAAAACAATATTTTTAATTAACAAAAACAGTTGCTGTAACTTAAATGAATTCTTGTAAGATGTTCATCATAATATTGTCTAAAAGAATACTTAATATATATTATTTAGTAATAAATATAAAATAATATTATTTAAAATACCAAAACTTTGGAAGCATCTCACATACTTAATATGAATGGGAGTTTAAGAAAATGATACACTTAATCTATAGAATATATTTACCTTTAAATTGTTTGTGAAGAGTTTTTATTCCATGCAAACTTGTATATATTAAGTGAAAAAAATGCAAATAATGATTTAAAGTATGTGGAAAAAAATGAGACACATACCAAAATGTTAATGGGTTGCCTTTTGTTGATATTTCTCTTAGTCTTTTTTTTTTTTCAATGTATGAAGTTTATTGTCAAATTGGTTTCCATACAACACCCAGTGCTCATCCCAAAAGGTGCCCTCCTCAATACCCATCACCCACCCTCCCCTCCCTCCCACCCCTCATCAACCCTCAGTTTGTTCTCAGTTTTTAAGAGTCTCTTATGCTTTGGCTCTCTTCCACTCTAACCTCTCTTTTTTTTTCCTTCCCCTCCCCCATGGGTTTCTGTTAAGTTTCTCAGGATCCATATAAGAGTGAAACCATATGGTATCTGTCTTTCTCTGTATGGCTTATTTCACTTAGCATCACACTCTCCAGTTACATCCATGTTGCTACAAAGGACCATATTTCATTCTTTTTCATTGCCACGTAGTACTCCATTGTGTATATAAACCACAATTTCTTTATCCATTCGTCAGTTGATGGACATTTCGGCTCTTTCCATAATTTGGCAATTGTTGAGAGTGCTGCTATAAACATTGGGGTACAAGTGCCCCTATGCATCAGTGGTCCTGAATCCCTTGGGTAAATTCGTAGCAGTGCTATTGCTGGGTCATAGGGTAGGTCTATTTTTAATTTTTTGAGGAACCTCCACACTGTTTTCCAGAGCGGCTGCACCAATTTGCATTCCCACCAACAGTGCAAGAGGGTTCCCGTTTCTCCACATCCTCTCCAGCATCATAGTCTCCTGATTTGTTCATTTTGGCCACTCTGACTGGCGTGAGGTGATATCTGAGTGTGGTTTTGATTTGTATTTCCCTGATGAGGAGTGACGTTGAGCATCTTTTCATGTGCCTGTTGGCCATCTGGGTGTCTTCTTTAGAGAAGTGTCTATTCATGTTTTCTGCCCATTTCTTCACTGGGTTATTTGTTTTTCGGGTGTGGAGTTTGGTGAGCTCTTTATAGATTTTGGATACTAGCCCTTTGTCTGATATGTCATGTGCAAATATCTTTTCCCATTCCGTTGGTTGCCTTTTCGTTTTGTTGGTTGTTTCCTTTGCTGTGCAGAAGCTTTTTATCTTCATAAGATATTTCTCTTAGTCTTAATGCTGTGCTTTAAATTTGAAATTTTCAACTTTTTTTTTTAATTCCTGTTCACAGTGATCTGATATGAAGACCAGACTGAAATCCTAAGTCTTACATGGTTAGGAATTGAACAGCTTTTTAAGTGATTGCTCAAAAATCAGGTTTTAAAGTTGGAACCATCTTTAAAAAAAGGTAGACACTGTACATAGCTATTTTATACAGCAATGCACACTGGAAAAGATGATACATTTCTTATTTGTTGGATGTCACTTAGCTTAAGTTGATAGAGTTTTTCAAAGCTTTTATCCTTACCGTTTTTATTTCCCCCATCTGTTTCTACCAAATACTGATACATAGGTAGGAATGTTAGTCTTTTGTTTTAACCAGGCTGTTAGTATATAGTGTATTTTACTGTGGTTTTAATTTGCATTTCCGTGATGAATAGAGATGTTGAACATCTTTCATGCTCATATTGACAGTTTTTCTTCTGCATCATTGTTTTGAATAAGTTTGTGTTTGTAAATTAAAAGAACCTGGTGGCCTCAGTTTTCTTTCTTTGCACTAGTATTTTAGCTTCCTGCCATCCTCAGCCGGCTGTGCATTGAAGTGATGCTGCCAAAGGAGGAATGAAAAAGGAAGCTTTATGCTTGTATTGAATTAATTCATAAACCTTGTGGTGGAGAAGTTAACCTCTGTGTATAACACTCTTTTCTGATTAACAGACGGCTGTAGACCCTGTATCCTTGGGAGATTGGATCCTATTGTAGCAGGTGTAAAACTATCACTGCTCTGGGTGCATCTCTGTAGAGTTCAAATCTTGTGTCATTCCCTTAAAATAAATTCCGTGGGTACTCAGGTTTTTAACATAAAAGTATGGAATGAGCTCTTATATTACATGGAGTGTTTCGAATGATTTTAATGTAATAATACTGTCTTTTTGAACAGTGTGTTTGTTTCCTGGGAGATTTTTTTAAAATTGGGAGATATTAGATACATTTAAAAAGGTTTACAAGGTGCTGTTGTAACAGTGTAAATTAGAAGTTGTGAGATGCATTTCTGTTTTCACAAGGTTAGTTACATTCAAATAACACTGAGTGCCGTATATTTGGTTTGTAATTTTTTTCTATAACCAGCCTTTCACGCATAGAAACACAAAAGACATAAAAATAAAATTCTATGAAATGTTAAGCTCTCTTAGTAGAAACACTTTTCTAGATACATTTATTCTCTCTCTCTCTCTCTCCATATGTATCTATACACACAAATATTACTTAGTAACTTTAGGTAAATAAACCTGATATATAGACTTGAGTTCCTTTTTTTATAAAGTAGAATAGTATTAATCTTGCTCCACAAGATTCTTACAACAAATAGTAAAGCAATAGAATGGAATATTTATATGATAAGAGTTTTATCAGCTGAGACAGAGTGGGGGCTCTCATAGATTCTTACAGAATCTACCCCAGGGAGTTTAGGGATGCTCTGGACCAATGAACGTAAATATCAGAGAAAGTTTGAGGACCCTAAAATAATACTCAGTCTCATCTCTGATTTTCATGGGGGTTTAAGAGCTTTGTGTGAACGAACTTGAATGCTGGCCATGAAAGAGGTCCATCGATCTACAGACATGTCTAATGAAAGAGAAAAGGAAACTCTGAAAGAAAAATCATAAGCGTATGATGTGTATAGGAAGAACTAAGAAGTTTGACCAGACTTTATGAGGAATAGGGGAGCAAATTTTGCCGTCCCAAGATATGCCTCTTTGGCATATTGATTATTTGTTTGTTTATTTAAATTCACATATAGTGTTATATTAGTTTCTGATCCACCCCTCCTTGTTCACTGTATTTAAGAGTCTGTTTTTTGTTAGTCTTTTTCTTTGTTAGTTTTGTTTCTTAAATTCTACATATGAGTGGAATCATATTGTGTTTGTCTTTTTTTTTGTTTGATTTGTTTCACTTAACATTATACTCTCTAGGTCCGTCCATGCTGTTGCAAATGGCAAGATTTCATTCTTTTTCGTAACTGAATAATATTCCATTATATATTTATACCACATCATCTTATCCTTTCATCTATCAAAGGACACTTGGCTTGCTTCCATATCTTGACTATTGTAAATAATATTGTAATCAACATAGGAATACATCTTTTTAAACTAGTGCTTTTGTTTTCTTTGAGTAAATTTCCAGTAGTAGAATTACTGGATCATATGGTAAATCTATTTTTAATTTTTGAGGAACTTCTGCAGTGGCTGCACCAATTTGAATTCCCACTAATAGTGTATGAGGTTTCCTTTTTCTCCACATCCTTGCCAACACTTGTTATTTCTTCTCTTTTCTTTTCCTTTGATTTTATTCATTCAGACAGGCATGAGATAATATCTCATTGTAGTTTTGATTTGCATTTTCCTGATGATTAGTGATGTTGAGAATCTTTTCATGTGTCTGCCATTTGTATGTCTTTGGAAAAATATCCATGTCTTCTGACCATTTTTAAATTAGATTACTTTTAATTGGATTAGTTGGCATTTTTTGGTGTTGAGTTATATAAGCTATTTATATATTTAGGATATTAACCCCTTTCTAGATATATCATTTGCAAATATCTTTTCCAGTTCAGTAGGTTGCTTTTTTGTTTAGTTGATGATTTCCTTTGCTGTGCAGAAGCTTTTTTTTTTAAAATATGAAATTTATTGTCAAATTAGTTTCCATACAACACCCAGTGCTCATTCCAAAAGGTGCCCTCCTCAATACACATCACCCACCCTCCCCTCCCTCACACCCCCCATCAACCCTCAGTTTGTTCTCAGTTTTTAAGAGTCTCTTATGCTTTGGCTCACTCCCTCTCTAACCTCTTTTTTTTTTCCCTTCCCCTCCCCCATGGGTTTCTGTTAAGTTTCTCAGGATCCACATAAGAGTGAAAACATATGGTATCTGTCTTTCACTGTATGACTTATTTCACTTAGCATAACACTCTCCAGTTCCATCCACGTTGCTACAAAACGCCATATTTCATTCTTTCTCATTGCCATGTAGTATTCCATTATGTATATAAACCACAATTTTAGAAAGAGAGAGTGAGCAGGGGAGAGGGGCACGTGGAAAGAGAGAATTCCAACAAAGCTCCACACTCGTGCAGAGCCCAATGTAGGGTTCTATCCCATGACCCTGGGATCATGACCTGAGCCAAAATCAAGAATCAGGTGCTGAACCAACTGAGCCACATAGGTGCCCCTGCAGAGGTTTCCTATTTTAAAATAGTCCCAACAATTTAATTTTGCTTTTGTTTCCTTTGCCTGGGAAGACATTTATAGAAAAATGTTTCTATGGGCAGTGTCAAAGAAGTTGCTGCATATGTTTTTTTCTAGGAGTTTTATGGATTCAGATATCACAGTTAGGTCTTTAATCCATTTTGAGTGTACTTTTGTGGATGGTGTAAGAAAGTGGTTCAGTTTCATTTTTGTTTTTTGCATATAGCTGACCAGTTTTTCCAGCACCATTTGCTGAAGAGACTCTCTTTGTCTCATTGTAATTCTTGCCTCTATTGTTGTAGATAAATTGACCATATATGCATGGGTTTATCCTGGGCTCTCTATTCTGTTCCATTAATCTATGTGTCTGTTTTTGTGCCAGTATCATACTGTTTTGATAACTACAACATTGTAGTATATCTTGAAATCTTGGATTGTGATAGCTTTAGTTTTGTTGTTCTTCCTTAAAATTGCTTTGGCTATTGAGAGTCTTTTATGGTTTAACAGATTGTAGTGCTCTGTTCTAGGTCTGTGAAAAATGTTGGTATTTTGATAAGAATTGCATTAAACCTGTAGATTGCTTTGGGTAGTATGGACATTTTAACAATACTGATTCTTCCAATCCATGAGCATGAAAGATCTTTCCATTTGTTTTTGTGATCTTCAGTTTCTTTCAGCAGTGTCTTATAATTTTCAGAGTACAGGTCTTTCACCTCCATGCTTAAGTTTATTCATTGGTATTTCATTATTTTGGTGCAATTATAAGTGGGATTTTTTTTCTTAATTTCATTTCTGCTGTTTCATTATTAGTGTAAAGAAATGCAACAGATTTCTGTATATTAATTTTGTATCCTGCAACATTACTGAATTCATTTATGAGTTCTAGTAGTTTTTTGGTGGAGTCTGTAGACTATCATGTCATCTGCAAAGAGTGAAAGTTTTACTTTTCCCTTACTAATTTGGGTGCCTTTTATTTCTTTAAGTCATCTGATTGCTGTGGCTTGGACATCCTGTGCTATGTTGAATAGAAGTGGAGAGAGTGGACATCCATGTCTTGTTTTTGATCTTAGAGGAAAAGCTCTTAGTTTTTCACTATTGAGGATGATATTAGCTGTGGGCTTTTCATATATGACCTTTATCATGTTGAGGTATGTTGGCTCTAACCTTCGTTGTTTAAGGTTTTCATCATGAATGGATTTGTACTTTGTCAAATGCTTTTTCTGTATCTATTGAGATGATCATATTTTTAAAAATTCTTTTTCTTTTTATTGTTATGCATCATGTTGATTGATTTGTGAATATCGAACCACTCTTGTATCCCTGGCATAAATCCTCTTTGACTGTGGTGAATGATATTTTAAATGTATTGTTGTGTTTGATTTGCCAATATTTTGTTGAGGATTTTTGCATTTGTGTTCATTACAGGTATTGGCTTGTAGTTTTCTTTTTTGTAGTGTCTTTATCTGGCTTTGGTATCAGGGTAGTGTTGGCCTCCTAGAATGATTGGGAAGCTTTCCGTCCTCTTCTATTTTTTTGGAATAGTTTGAGAAGAATAGGTATTAACTCTTCTTTAAATGTTTGCTAGAATTCACCTGTGAAGCCATCTGATCCAGTATTTTTATTGGGAGTTTTTTGATTACTGATTTCATTGCTAGTATTTGGTCTGTTCAAATTTTCTATTTTTTCCTGATTCTGTTTTGGAAAGTTATGTTTCTAGGAATTTATCCATTTCTTCTAGGTTGTCCAATTTGTTGGCATATACTTTTTCATAATGTTCTCTTATAATCCTTTGTATTTCTGTAGTGTTGATTCTTGTATCCCCTCCTTCATTCTGTGTTTGAGTCCTCTCTCTCTCTCTCTCTCTCTTTTTTTTTTTTTTCGTTTTCTTGATGAGTTGGGCTAAAAGGCTTATCAATTTTGTTGATCTTTTCAAAGAACCAGCTCCTGTTTCGTTGATCTGTTTTATTGTTTTGTTTTTAGTTTCTATTTTACTTAGATTTGCTCTAATCTTTTTTATTTCTTTTCTTCTACTGGCTTTGTTTGTTTTTCTTTTTACAGCTTATTTAAGTGTAAGGTTAGGTTGTTTATTTGAGATTTTTCTTGTTTCTTGAGTGGCCTGTATTACTATAATCTTCCTTCTTAGAACAGCTCTTGCTGCATCCCAAAGATTTTGGACTGTTGCATTTTCATTTTCACTTGTCTCTATGTAGTTTTGGATTTCCTCTTTGTTTTCTTGCTTGTCCCATTCATTGTTTAGTAACATGTTATTTAACCTTCATACATATGTGTTCTTTCCAGATTTTTTCTTGTAATTTATTTCAAGCTTCATAGCATTGTGTTTGGAAAAGATGCATGATATGATTTCAGTGTTTTTCAATTTATTGAGATTTGTTTTGTGGCCTAACATGATCTATTACAGATAATGTTTCATGTGCACTTGAAAAGAATGTGTGTTCCACTGTTTTTGAATGGGAAGTTCTGAATATATTTGTTAGATGCATCTGATCTAACGTGTCATTCAGAACCACTACTTATTTGTTGATTTTCTGTCTGGGTGATCCATCCATTGATGTAAGTGAGGTGCTAAACTCCCTTACTATTATTGTGTCACTGTCAGTTTCTTCCTTTATGTCTGTTAATAGTTGCTTTATGTATTTAGGTGCTCCATGTTGGGTGCACTGATATTTACAGTTGTTATAGGCTCTTGTTGGATTTTTTTCTTTATCATGTAGTGTCCCTTTTTGTCTCTTGTTACAGTCTGTGTTTTTTTTTAAGTTTATTTATTTATTTTGAGAGAGAGAATAGGGGAGGGGCAGAAAGAGAGGGAGAGAGAGAATCTCAAGCAGGCTCCATGCTATCAGTGCAGAGCCCAATGTGGGGCTCAGTCTCACGAACTGAGAGATCATGACCTGAGCCAAAATCAAGAATTGCACTCTTAACTTACTGAGCTACCCACGTAGCCCTACAGTCTTTGTTTAAAGTCTATTTTTTCCAATACAAGTATTTGCTACTCCAGCTTTCTTTTCACTTCCATTTGCATGATAAATGCTTTTCTATTTCCTCATTTTCAATCTGCATGTGTCTTTAGGCTGAAATGAGTCTCTCGTAGACAACCTACAAGAGATAGCATATAGATGGGTCTTGCTGTTTTATCCAGTCAGTCACCCTGTGTCTTTAGTTTGGAGCATTTAGTCCAGTTACATTTAAAGTAATTGTTGATAGGTATGTACTTATTACCATTTTATTACTTGTTTTATAGTTGTTTTCATAGTTCTCTGTTCTTCTTGTTTTGCTCTCTTCCTTGTAGCTTGATAAGTTTTGTTAGTGTTATTCTTGGATTTTTTCTTTATTATTTTTTTTTGTGTGTGTGTATCTATTACAGGTTTTTGGTTTGTGGTTACCATTAAATTAATATAAAACATCTTGACTGATTTCTGTGGATATAATTAATTTTACTACTTACGTGCTTTAACCTTCATAGTGGTTTTATAAGTGATTAATCCACTACTTTTATTATATGTTTGCATCTACCTGTGAAATGTTTTTTTTTCATAATTTTCTTAATTCTAATTATGGTCTTTCCTTTCCACTCAAAGAATTCTCTTTAACATTTCCTGTAAGGCTGATTTAGTGATAATGAACTCCTTTAGTTAGTTAGTTGGTTTGTCTTGTTTTGTCTGAGAAACTCTTTATCTGTCTCATTCTGAATGATAGTCTTGTGGGGTACAGTATTCTTGGGCGTGTTTTTTTTTCCTTCCAGAACTTTAAATGCATCATACCACTAACTTTTGGCTTGCAAAGTTTCTGCTGAAAAATAAGCTTAGAGCCTTATGGGGTTTCCCTAGTATGTAACTGTTTTCTATTGATGCCTTTAAAATTCTCTTGTTATCATTACTCTGTCATTTTAACTATTATGTGTCTTGGTGTTCACCTCTTTCTGTTTATTTTGTTCAGGGCTCTCTGTGCCTCCTAGATCTGCATATCTGTTTCCTTTGCTAGATTAGGGACATTTCTGCTATTATTTATTCAAATAAATGTCTTCCCCCTTCTCTCTCTTTTCCTTATCCCTATAATGGAATCCCTGTAATGTGAATGTTATTACACTTGATGAAGTTGCTGAATTCCTTTAACCTATATTAAGCTTTTATTATTCTTTTCTCTCTTTGCTATTTAGCTTGTTGGCTTCCCATTATCCTGTCTGTCAGATCACTAATCTACATCTATCTTTCTGCCTCCTCTAATCTGCTATTGATTCCCTCCAGTGTATCTTTAAAATTTTAGTTACTGAGTTCTTCATCTCTGACTGGTTCTTTTTTATATTTTTTATATCTATTTTTGTTAAAGGACTTCCTTCTCAATTCTAGTGAGGAGATAACTTTATGATCATTGCTTTGACTTCTTTATCAGGCATATTGGTTACCTCTGTTTTATTTCGCTCTTTTGCTGTGGTTTCATCCTATTATTTCATTTGGGACATATTCTGCTCTCTCCTCATTTTGTCTAACTCTCTTTTTTTCTATGTATTAGGAAAGTCATCTATGAGTGTAGTGGCCCTGTGAAGAAGTCCTGTGGTGCCCTGTAGTGCAATTTCCTCTTTACCTCAGAACCACGCATTTCAGGGATGTCTCTACTGTAGGTTGTACGTGTCCTACCTTTGTGCCTGAGTCATGTTTGCCTTTAATCCAGTAGGCTGCAATGGCCCACTTTGCCTGTTGTGGGCATAATGAGCAGGGTTTGTTCCCTGTGCTGTTAAGGGGCCTTTCTGGAGCTTGTAATTGGATGATGTCAGCAGTCAGACCAGATGTCTGCCCTAAGCCCATTGGCCAATGGTGCAGTCACATTGAAATGCAGGGGTTCTTTCCCTGTGCTGCCCCCTGAGAGATTTTCATTGGTGGATGGGGCCAGCAGTCAGACCAGATCCCTGCTCCCAGCCTGTCTGCCAGGGCTGAATGACACTGGTTGGTAAGACAGTCTCTCTGTGCTGCCAGCTATGATGTTTGGCTACTGAGGTTACTGAGACTGTGGGTACACTGATTTATGTAGTTATCTTCCCCTTTCCCCAAAGCAGGAGTCACTTTGGAGTGGCACTGATCCCTGCTGGGATTGCTAGCAAGGTTTGTCATGGCAGGAGCCACTTTGAAGTGATGCCTACAGAGTGGGTCATGTTGGATGGGGTGGAACCATAGGAGAGCATGGGGCAGAACAGGCTGTGATAGATAACAAGATAAGTAGACAGTTTTCCCACTGATTACTTCAAGTGTCTTGGTATATGGGCTTCAGGAGGGGTGGGAAATGGTTTCCCACCACCAGCACTTGTGTTGTTGGAGAAATCTCTCTCAGATCCCTGCCCCTTCATCACACATTCTGAGATTAGTAAATAAATGTTCTATATCTCAACCACATTTCAAACTGCTGCTTCTATGCTGTATCTGGCCCATTGTTTTTGTTTTGCTTGCTCTTTAAAGGTGGGGACCCAGTTTCTTCTTGCTTACTGGCTCTCCAGAGCTAAGCTCACTGATTTTTAAAGTACCCAGAGTCAATCCCCACTGATTGTAAAAACTCACAAAGTTCAGTCCCACTGGTTTTCGAAATGAAAATGTTATGTTATCTTAGTATGGGTCTCCCATGTTTGGGGTGCCTGGTGTGGGGTCTAATCCTGTGCCTGTGGTGTCCATCCCATTTGAGGATAGTCTCAACTGGTGTTTGGGTCCCAACTGCATCCTTGCCCCTCTTTACAATTAACTGTAGAAAGTCTGTTCTGCAGGTCTTTGGGTAGTTTTCAGAGGTATACTAATATGGCTGTTATTTTGATGGGTCTGTAGGATGAGGTGAGCTCAGGGTCCTCCTGCTTTACCATCTTCCCAGAAGTTCTGGAATATTGATTAATTTAAGCTGCTTATTTTTAAGAAACTGCAGACACAAGAGAAGCTCTGAATACTAAACAAAAATTACCCTTTTGTAAGAGACATTTGCATGTATAAGAGAAATCTCCACTTGTTAGAGTGTCTTTCTGGCTGCACTAGAAAGTGGGGGTTGACTCTATATCTCTAGAAACTGTTACCAGTGGAGAAGGCATGTATTTAAATCTGTGTAATAATCTTATCTTTGTTTACTATGCTTTTCCTAGTAACCTCCCACAACTTCTCCCTACCTCCAATATTTGTCTTTATTTGAAGATGGTATTTAAGGTGATGGCTTAGGCCATTTTGGAGAGTTATTTAGTTTTCCCGAGTCTCTTCTATGTATACAGGAGGTATACATATTATTTTTGAAAACATTTTTTAATGTTTATTTGTTTTTGAGAGAGAGGGAAAGACAGACTGAGTAGGGGATGGAGCACAGAGAGAGGGAGAGACAGAATCTGAAGCAGGCTTCAGGCTCCGAGCTGTCAGCTCAGAGCCCAACGTGGGGTTTGAACTCACGGACCATGAGATCATGACCTGAGCTGTCGTTAGACACTTAACCGACTGAGCCACTCAGGCGCCCCAGGAGATATACATATTATTAAACTTTTGTTTGATTTTATCCTGTTAATCTCTCATATCGATTTAATTCTTAGACAAGGCAGAATAATCTTAAAAAGTAAAGAAAAATTTTTCTCCTTAACAGAGGTTCTGAAGGTTAGGAAGAAGCTGTAGTTTAGGATAAATTGTGAAGCTGCTCTTGAGACCTCCCTGGCTCCAACTCCCTTATGACTTCCTTTTGAAAGCCATTATACATCTTATGGAATATGCTAGGTGACATAGAGGGAATTATATTTCTAGAGGCCCCCAGAAAATGCTGGGCATTAAGGAAAGAGGGCTGGATAGGGATCAGACAATGTAATATTGGGGATGGGGATGTTGATCAACAGAAGTGGAGAAGGAAGAGTGGTAGAGGGGACACTCAAGACCAAGCTTGGGTCAGGACTGTATTAAAGGTCACTATATTAGTTTGCTGTGGCTGCCATAACAAAAACAAACAAAACCAAACACAACACAACACAACACAGACTGGTTGGTTTAAACGACCAAAGTTAATTTCCTCATGTTCTGAAGGCTGGAAGTCTAAGATTGAGATGCACACAGGCTTGGCTTTTCCTGAGACCTCTCTTCTTGGCTTGCGGATGTTCATCTTCTCCCTGTGCCTTCACGTGGTCTTTTGTTTTTGTGCGTGCAATGTCTGTGTCCTAATTTCCACTTTTTATAAGGACAGCAGTCATATTGGATTAAGGCCCACCGATATGGCCTTATTTTAATTTAATTAGCTCTTTAACAACCCTGTGTCCAAATACAGTTACATTCTGAGGTGCTGAGGGTTAGGACCTCAATATACAATTAAAAAAAATTTTTTTAATGTTTTTTATTTTTGACAGAGAGACAGAGCATGAACAGGGGAGGGGCAGAGAGAGAGGGAGACACAGAATCCGAAGCAGGCTTCAGGCTCTGAGCTGTCAGCACAGAGCCCGATGCGGGGCTTGAACCCACAAACTATGAGATCATGACCTGAGCCGAAGTTGGACACTCAACCGACTGAGCCACGCAGGTGCCCCTAAATATACAAATTTGAGAAGGACACAGTTCAACACGTAACAGTGATTTTAGTATGACATTAGCATCCATATTAAGTTACCACAAGTTAGATTGGAAATAATACATAGAACACAGCAAGAACAGGAAGAGTTGAGCAGTGGAGCCTCACAGTCTGTGAGGACGGCATGCCAGCTCTCCCAGAAAGACAAAAGAGGGAGAACTGTGGTCCTGCCACTTGACGTATAGGGCAAATGGTCTAACAACTTGAAGGAAATCTGTGGAAGTGTCCCTTTTCAGGATTTGCAATGCATGTGTTCTAAGATTATTTGGGTTAAGTATAAAATGTCTATTAAAAATTATATAGATGAGACACATAATGTCACAGTAAATGCAAAGAATGCTGATGAAATTTCAAAAATAAAAAAAATTAACATTATTCCTATTTGCATTTGTTCTGAGTTGGAAATAGCTTTAGAAAATGTTCTATTCAATTTTCATAAGAGTTTTCATGTATATCATTTTCCTCTAAAAAGTCTGTATAAAAGACAGAACAAACATTTTCAGTGTTAAACAGATAAACAGACTTAATCTGAAAAAAGTTGAGATGACTTTCCCTTGGAAACAAATAAGCTAAGACTTAAAAGGCAATGTTTTGAACCACCAAAATATAGTATATAGTGTCTTAGTCAGCTTAGGCTGCCATACAAAATACCGTAGACTAGGCAGCTTAAACAGCAAAAAATTATTTTATCATAGTTCTGGAGGCTAGAAATCCAAAATTAGAGTGCTGGTATGACCAGGGTCTCATGAGGACTCTCTTTCTGGCTTGAAGATGATCACCTTGAACCTTATCCTCAAATGGAAGGTAGAGAGCAAGTGAGAGTGAGCAAGCAAGCGTAAGCAAGAGCTAGAGAGAAAGAGATCACGAGCACACTGTCTCTCTGGTATCTTCTTATGGGGCACTAATCGCACCAAATGGAGGGTCCCACCTTCATGGCCTTATCTAAACTTAAGGCCTTACTTGCCAAAGGTACCGTCTCCGAATACCATTACACTAGGGGTTAGGGCTTCAATATATGAATTTGGGGGGGGGGATACAATCCAGTCCAAAGCACAAAGGTAGAATAAGCAAAATATGAGGGAACACAGTCATAAACAAACATAGAATGCTATCTAGGCACTAAGCTATTTTAGAACAATTTTATTTGCTTTGTATTTATAAAATGTAAGCCATCAATTTTGGTGACACTACATCCAAGTTTGTAATGCAATTTTCTATAATAATGTGGTATGGGTATATACTATAAAATGCTTCCCTTCTTCCCTTCTTTCCTATTCAGATCAGCAAGAAAGGTATATTGTTGAGAGCTAGTTTTGGCCTTTTCTGTTTGTGTGTTTTATTATTTATCATGGATTTTCCCAGTACTTTGAAGGACCTGGTGGGTGGTGCCTTACAAATAAGATGAGTGCTGCCTTACGGTTCCATGCAGGGATGACTGGCAGGGACAGTTAATTCAACGGGACATCCAATTGTGTTGAAACTGGAAAAAAGCCTTTGTCCCCAGAGCTTGAGGGCATGGACCAGATGAATGCCTTGGAGCTTTTTTAAGGCCTTATTCTTAGAAACAAGCTTCAGAGGGGAGGGCTAAAGCAGCTAAAGGTATTTGCTCAAATATGAATGAAGAGTACAGTGTTTTGAAGGTAATCTTATTGAATTGGATTTGTTATCACATAAAGTAGCAGAGACACTCCTATAAATAAAGGAAGTCATAGAGTCTTTTAATTTTTATTGTGAATGTTTTATTCTCAAGGTACATGCTTAAAAGTATTTGCAGCAGAAAGATCAGGAGTTTTATTTACTTATTTATTTAATAAGTATGTATATAACACTTAACTTTGCTAGGCCCCATTTCAAGCAATGGCAACTCTGTGAGCCAGGAAATGTTATGAAGTGTCTTGCCCAAGGTCACACTTAGCATTTAGTGTCTCCCAAATCAAATGAAAAAAACATTTATATGGAATTAGAGTAATTGTGCTTGAGAGATAGAACAGATAACTTTTTCAGTAATACTATATTTTACCCATCTGAAAAACTGTCAGAATGTCCTTGAGAAGAGGATTTTGCTCCATGTTCAAATATTGTAGAGTCTCCTAATATGCACATTTAACTAATGTAAGTTAAACCATATGTACTTGACCAAAGGGCAAAAAAAAAGAAGTGGGCAGGAGGGAAGGAGGAAAGGATAAACATTGAATAGAAGTAGTGATAAGAACATCTTTTTGTTATTTCTAATCTTAGAGTAAAAGCTTTCAATAATTCACCAATAGAAATTATGTTTGCTTTAGTGTTTTCTTTTGTCAAATATTTTAATGCATTTATTGAACTGCTTTTATGATTCTTTTTTATTGTTATTGTGAAAAATGACACGGATTGATTTTCAGATGTTGAACTAACCATGTATTTCTTTTTGTTTTTAGAATAATACTTAATAATTTTTAATTATTGAGTACCCTCAAAAGAACCCTATGAGATAGGTATTGTGATGCTTTTTACAGATGGAAACCACGAGATGGGAAGGGTCTAGTAAGTGAGGTAGTCAAGATTGGGACCTGGGAAGTTAGTCTCTAGATCTGCTTTACTGGATTGCAAGAGTTAAATAATGTGGTGTAGAGCCATGCTTTTCATATTCATGTGCAGGGAATTTTCTGGGGATCTTGTTTAAAAATAGTTCCTGATTTAGTTGGCCTGAGATGGTGCCTGAGTGTCTGCATTTCTACCAAATACTGTTGATCTGCTTTGTGTGGTGAGGGATCAAGGGCCTGGAGATAGAAAAGTGGAGTCCAGTCAGTCTTAGGGATAAGACTCTGGTTAGCTCAGTTCAGTTAATCTCTTTGTTATTTATTTTCCTGATGTGTGATATGAGCAGGTTGCATGATTCTGAATTCCCAGCCAAGCCTTCAAACCTTACACACACCCCTCTCCATGATTTCAGACACAGGAGGCCCCTTTCGGCTGTCACTAGTGCAGTTCTGGTTCTGACCAGCTGGGAGGCTCAAGACAAGGGGGGCTGGTTCTAACCACATATTTCTGGAATACTCCCTAGAGTCATGATGTGTGTTATCCTTCTTAAAATTGCTGGGTTAGGTTTGCTGATGTTTTGCTTAGGGATTTTGCATTCATGCTCAATAGAAGTTACCTTATGATTTTCCTAACTTTGGATGCCCAATTAGATTTTGCTTTATAGTGACCTCATAAAATGAATTGAGAAGTGTTTTCTCTCTTTCTAACTGTTAGAAGGGTTTGTGCAAGGTTGAGATTGATGATTCTTCCTGGTCTCTGGTGATGTTATATAAGCCTAGAGATTTCTTTGTGTGAAGGTTTTAAATTACAAGCTTAATATATTGAAAAATACAAGAAAATTCAGATTTTTCCTTTCTTTTTGATGAGCTAAGCTTTTGTAGAAATTTGTCTACATCTAAATTTTCAAATTTATTGATGTAAGGTTTTTCATAAAATCCTCTCATTATCCTTTTCAATGTCTGTATGATCTGTGGTGTGGTGTCCTCCTTTTCATTTCTATTATTGGTTCCTTGGACTTTCTCTCTCTCTCTCTCTCTCTCTCTCTCTCTCTCTCTCTCTATATATATATATATATATATATACTTCTTCTATATATATATATAGATATATATGCAGAAGTCTATTCCTTAATTAAAAAAAATTTAAATGTTTTATTTATTTTTCGGAGAGAGACAGAGACAGAGACAGTGTGCAAGCAGGGGAGGGGCAGAGACAGAGGGGGACACAGAATCCTAAGCAGGCTCCAGACCCTGAACTGCCAGCACAGAACCCAATGCGGGGCATAAACTCACGAACTGTGAGATCATGACCTGAGCCAAAGTCGGATGCTTAACCAGGTGCTCCTTCATTAATTTTTAAGAATATGGAGATTTTCTAGTTTTGTTATTGTTGAATTCTGCTTAATTTCTTTGTGGCCATAGAAGATTCTCTGAAAGATCCAAATTCTTTACATTTGTTGAGATTTGCTTTATGGATCAACAGCATCAACATATGTTTTATTTTGATAAATTTTACATTAATGTTGTACTGTTCTTGAAAATAATATATATCCTGACATCCTTGGGGCAGTGTTGTATGTATTTATGTATATCATATATATATATATGATATATATAAATTCGTGTGTGTGTGTGTGTGTGTGTGTGTGTATAAACATGTATATAGTCTGTCAAATTTTGCTGAGTTTTTTTGTCTATTTCTTTAATCAGTTACTGAGAGAGATATATTAAAGTCTCCTACTTTTGCACATTTTTAAAGTATATTTGTAGCTACATTATTGTGTGCATATGAATTAAGAATTGCTATATGTCCCTGGTGAATTGATTATTTAATAATTATAAAATAGTGGTCTTAATCATTAGAAATATTCTTGTCTTCAAGAACATTTTGTCATATTACAGTAGTTACACTGACCTTCTCTTGGTTCTAGTTTGTATGTTTTCCATCTTTTCTTTTCTACCTGTGTATTTATATTTAAAGTCTGACTCTTGTAATCAGCATTAGAGTTTTTTAATGCAATCTGATAATATTAATCTCTTAATTGGACTAATTAATCCAGTTACAGATTACTGATTTATTTGAGTTTCTACAATCTTATTTATTTCTTAATTTCCCACTTGTTATCTTTCTTTTGTACTCTTACCTTCTTTTAGATTAATCAAATTTTAAAAAATATTCCTTTTTCTCCAATCATCCTTTTAGTCATATACTTTTTTTTCTGCTCTCTTAGTGGTTATCTTAGTGTATAAAATATACATTCATTAGACACCTTTCCATAGAAGACATCCAGGTGTCAAACAGACACATGAAAAGATGCTCAACATTGTTCATCATCAGGCAAATACAAATCAAAGCCACAATGAGATATCACCTCACACTTGTCAGAATGGCTAAAGTTAACAATTCAGGAAATAACAGGTGTTGGTGAGGATGTGGGGAAAAGGGAACCCTCTTGCACTGTTGGTGGGAATGCAAACTGGTGCAGCCACTCTGGAAAACAGTGTGGAGGTTCCTCAAAAAATTAAAAATAGACCTACCCTATGACCCAGCAGTAGCACTGCTAGGAATTTACCCAAGGGATACAGGAGTACTGATGCATAGGGGCACTTGTACCCTAATGTTTATAGCAGTACTCTCAACAATAGCCAGATTATGGAAAGAGCCGAAATGTCCATCAACTGATGAATGGATAAAGAAATTGTGGTTTATATACACAATGGAGTACTATGTGGCAATGAGAAAGAATGAAATATGGTCCTTTGTAGCAACGTGGATGGAACTGGAGAGTGTGATGCTAAGTGAAATAAGCCATACAGAGAAAGACAGATACCATATGTTTTCACTATTATGTGGATCCTGAGAAACTTAACAGGAACCCATGGGGGAGGGGAAGGAAAAAAAAAGAGAGGTTAGAGTGGGAGAGAGCCAAAGCATAAGAGACTGTTAAAAACTGAGAACAAACTGAGGGTTGATGGGGGGGTGGGAGGGAGGGGAGGGTGGGTGATGGGTATTGAGGAGGGCACCTTTTGGGATGAGCACTGGGTGTTGTATGGAAACCAATTTGACAATAAATTTCATTTAAGAAAAAGAAAGAAGATGTGGTATGTGATATATATATATATATATATATATATATATATATATATATATATTATAAATACAATGTGGATGGAATTAGAAGGTATTAGGCTAAATGAAGTAAGTCAGGCAGAGAAAAACAGGTATATGATTTCACTCATATGTGGAATTTGAAAAACATAACAGATGAACATAGGGGAAGGGAAGGAAAAATAAGATAAAAACAGAGAGGGAGGCAAACCATAATAGATTCTTTTTTTTCTTTTCTTTTTTTTTTTTTTAATTTTTTTATTTTCAACGTTTTTTATTTATTTTTGGGACAGAGAGAGACAGAGCATGAACGGGGGAGGGGCAGAGAGAGAGGGAGACACAGAATCGGAAACAGGCTCCAGGCTCCGAGCCATCAGGCCAGAGCCTGACGCGGGGCTCGAACTCACGGACCGCGAGATCGTGACCTGGCTGAAGTCGGACGCTTAACCGACTGCGCCACCCAGACGCCCCCATAATAGATTCTTAAATACAGACAACAAACTGAGGGTTGATGGGGGGGTGGGGAGTGGGGGGGTGGGTTAAATGGGTGATGGGCATTAAGGAGGGCACTTTTTGGGATGAGCACTGGGTGTTACATATAAGTGATGAATCACTAGGTTCTACACCTGAAGCCAAGACTACACTGTATGATAACTAACTTGAGAATTAAAAAAAAAATAGCTCTTTTCCAAAAAACAAAAACAAAAACAAAAACAAAACATTCATTGGCTGAGTAAAGTTAAATACACCTTTGTATTTTTCCACTTCCCAGACACATGTACTCTACTCAGAATATTAAACCACATTTACTACCCCCCGACTCTTGCCATTTATGTTATTTTTTTAAAGTCATTTAAATTCTACATATACCTAAACCTTCACAAGTCATTATTATTGTTTAGTATGATCAACATTCATTTAGATTTTTCTTTATACTTACTATTTCTGGCATTCTGCCCTTCTTTCTAACTGCAATAATATTGTCAAAAGCTCTGCTGGGCTCTCTACCTCTTATTAGGGCTTTTTCCTTGCTAGGAATTTCAGTCTCTAATCTTGTAACTGCTAATCTGCAATTGACAAATACTTCAAGGAAAAATGAACTCATAGAACATTGGCTTACTCATCTGTGGTTTTTTTCTGATTTTGCCCCTTCAGTTATTGTCTCTATGGCTCTCTGATCATTACTAGTAGTAGTAGTAGTAGTATTTTGTCCCATGTTTCTTGCTGTTCTTAGCAACTCTTCTGCAAGTTTTATTTTTGCCACAGCTAGAAAGGAGAAATACTCTCACACAATTTTTTTTAAGTTCAATTTGATAGAGTTAAATGGTAAATGAAGTGCATAAATAATTCTAATTTAGAACATAATATAGAAATGATTTGCTAGTCATGTATTTATTTTAAAGATATTATGCTGGGTGCCTAATCTTGCCAGGTAATATTCCATACTAGGTAAATATTGTTGAATGTGACAAACAAGGTATCTTAAGTTCATATTCCTTTGGAAGGGGTTCAACTGGAAGGAGACACAGAAAATGAATATTAACAATATTAATGGGATAATTAAGAGAAATGTAAGTACTGTAAAAAATAAAATTAGGCAATGTGATATATAGAAACTGAGGGGGGCGGGGAATCAGGCTTTTGTAGAGTGAATACTCTGTGTGGTTAGGAACATCTCTGAAGAGGTGAGCTGAGAACTGAATGAAAAATAACTGGCCCTGTACAAACTTACAGGACAGAGGATTCCTAGAGGAAACAGCAAGAGGAACAGTCCTAAGGTAGAGATGATCTTGGCGTGTTCAAGGAACATACACAAATCTAGAGTGGCTTGCATGTAGAGAACGGGGAGATAGCGTGTGACATGTAATCATAAATAGCCACAAGTCTCAGATCACGTGCGAACTTATAGATCACGGTTAAGGGAGAGAATTTTATTGTAATTCAATGAAAATCCAAGAGAGTTTAATACAAGGAAACAATATGGATTATGTTTTAAGGATCATACTGGCTCTGGTGTTGAGAATAGTTTATAAGGCACTGGAGAGGAGGTAGGGAGTTGAGGTAAGGGCTTTTGTAGACTTCTAGTTAAATATGGTGCCTTGGACACTTAGGTTTACCTTTGTTCTCTCCTGTAACTCCACGAAAATGACAGAGAAGGGACAAACAGGAATGAACTCAGACAGAAAAAAAACCCCAAAAATCCATGAGATGAGAGACAACAATAGCTACATTATATGTATTGAGCAGGAGAATAGAGATTTATTCTCTGGAGCTTGGGGTGTCATCCTGAAGAACAATGAGATTAAATGAAAGTGTTTGTATTGAATGGAAAGCTTTCAGCTCTCTCCCTTCCTCCACTCGTGGAGATTGCTCCCAGACAGGATTCTACTTCCCAGACAGGAGACTGGAGCATTTGGAGGAAATTTGGCAGCTTAAGATTTTGTGTTTATTAGACTTTAGTAAGAGGCACTGTTTAGTATCTCCTTATGCTTTTTATCCAATCTGGAGAATTTACTGGGTAATCTAAGAACATTTAAACTACCTAGAGGCTTTGATGATTGTGGCAACTATATCATAACTTTAATCCTTGCTTAAGACTGAGTTTTAATGAGCTTCCCTAATTTAGGACTTTATCAATTTTATATTTTATTGCTTGTGTTTGAAAATCAGTTACATCTTAACACGTCCTCAAATTTCTGGACTCATTTTTTTTTTTCATTCTTTTCATTCCTACTTGAAGTCTGGGCAATTCTTTGCTCATATCTATTTCTTATAATATATTGTCAGATACTCACTACCCACAGAAACCTGTCACAGAATTCAGTTCTATTTTTCCTACCTGTACCTTTGTAACTATGAGATCAATAATAACACAATCTGACTCTTGGTTCATAGTTGTACCAACTATTTTGTAATACCATAGCATGAATCACCATCTTTCCTGGCCTCTGATACCAGTTTTTTCAGTACCTGCTGTCTATCCACTAATCCTATGTTACATATTTGATATTTATTATTATGGTAGCACCCCACTTGTGGTACCAATGGTTGAATCAATCAGGATAGCACAATAGACACTGTGATAACAAACAACCCCCAAATCTGGGTGCCTAAATACAACTAATTTTTTTTTTTTTGCTTGTTCATTTAATATCTGCTGCAGTCCTACACTTCTTTTCTGGGCTGCTGTTTTCTATGTATTCCCAGCTCAGTATTCCAAGCTGCTTTGATCTTCATATCAATACCTGCTTCCACCATCACTATTATAAGAAAGAGGCTAAGGATTTCAGTACTAAAATTAAATATTTCCATCTAGAAATGACAAGAGTCACTTAATCTCAAATTATTTGGCCAAAGCAAGACTTATAGCCATGCTAACTTCAAGGGACAGGAAAGTACAATCCTACCTGTGTCTGCAACAAGAGGAGAATCAGATGTTATTTGACATTAGTAATAAGTACCATAGAAAATATTGTATTTTCTCAACAAGAAAAGGATGCTAGAAGCAAAAGTACCTTTGGAGAATAAAAGGAGCCCTTGGGAAAAAAATTGGAATGGTAATTTTTTAAGAAACTCATTGTAAGTATTAGAAGTATTGAGAAATTTCTGGAAGATAGAACAAAAAGAAATAGAGACAGGATATTTCTTGAAATTCTGTTTTCAGCCAAACTACCAATCAAGGGTGAAGGTAGAATAAAGATATTTCTAGGGGCAAGGCCTCAAGTCATTTGCCTCTGATGCATCCTTTCTTAGAAGTTTACTGGGGAATTTTCACCAGAACAAAGATTTAAACCAGAAAGATGACATGGGGTCCTGAAAATAAGGGTTACAACATTGATAAGAGGTCAAAGGA
Source organism: Panthera tigris (assembly GCF_018350195.1). Classification (NCBI taxonomy): domain Eukaryota; kingdom Metazoa; phylum Chordata; class Mammalia; order Carnivora; family Felidae; genus Panthera; species Panthera tigris. Next base: position 166,566,399 of record NC_056667.1, read on the forward strand.
ATTCAAAGGATTGAAGGTGTTTGGGATGCCCAAGACATCTAAGTGCAGAAGGTAGAAAGTTGGACAGATGAGCGAGATTTTCAGAGGAGAGGTCTGGGCAGAAGATACACATTTAGGAGGTTTCTGATGTTAAAGCTATGAGACTGGATCACAGAGGGAGTAGAGAGACAGTTCAAGGATTCAGTCCTCGGGTCCTGGTAAGGTGAGGCAGAAGAAGAGGAGCCAGTAAAGAAGTCTGAGAAGAAGCAGCCAGCAAAGTAAGGAGCACTTGGTGTGCTGGAAATCAAAAGAAATTTTTTCAAGGAAGTCAGATTGCTAAATGTTGCCAATAGATCAAATAAAATGAAGCCTGAGAACTGACCACTGGGTTTGGTAATATGGAGGCCATTTGTTACCTTGATAAGGACAGTTTTGGTGGAATGGATAAATGAGGGTGGCATAAAAGTGTTTGGCTCGGTGCTAAATCTGTTTTTAATATACGTTACATTTATATCACAAATACATAAGTATAAAATATATTTTATAATATATAATATGCATTTTAAATATATCATTTATTCATGGTTTTGCAGTTATTATATAATATATATTCATTATATAAAATTTTGAAAACAGAACATATAGAGAAGAAAATATAAATACCTACAACCAAGGGGGAAAATAGCAAAAGTAAACATAAAAAGAAGCAATGCTATTAGTCCAGAGATAAGAGATGCTAGTGATTTGGAATAAGGAGGTGACAGTGGAGATGAGAAGAAATTGAGATAGATGCTGGTATAGATGGAGCAGGCAGGCCTTGTTTGCGGACTGGCTGTTGCGCTGCAGGGAGGGCAAGGGGGTTACTGAGATTGACTCTAAGATAGGCTTTGTGCATCTTCACTAAATACCTCTCAGAAATCCCTCAAGATTGTTCAAGTGCATATATTTTTTTGAAGTTTATTTTATTTTGAGACAGAGAGCACAAGTGGCACAGGGGCAGAGAGAGAAAGGGGGTTCTGATCTCATGAACTGTGAGATTATGACCTAGGCCAAAACCAAGAGTTGGACGCTTAACTGACTGAGACAACCAGGCACCCCGTGTGCATATTTTTAAATGAAAAATTTAATTTTTCTTAATTAATAGTTTTGTTTTAAGGGTTTACCACCAAAATGGCTGTCTTAATCATCAACCTTAAGACTTTGTGTCTTTTGCTACATGTGAAAATTGTTTATTCTTATCCATTCATCCTCTTGGTGATTTCCATGTCTTGATGGCTGTGCTTTCCATGCTATAATTATTATTTCTTTTTTTTCCAGCATATTTCATCATTTAGAAAATTATTTTTAAATAACTTAAATGTATTTTGAAATTTAAAAAAATGGGGTGGGGCACCTGGGTGGCTCAGTTAAGCGTCCCGCTTCGGCTCAGGTCATGATCTCACTGTTCGTGAGTTCAAGTCCCACGTTGGGCTCTGTGCTAACAGCTCGGAGCCTGGAGCCTGCTTCAGATTCTGTGTCTCCCTCTCTCTCTGCCCCTCCCATGCTCATGCTCAGTCTCTCTCTATCTCAAAAATAAACATACATTAAAAAAAATTTTTTTAAATGGGAAAAACTTATTTACTGTTATATGAAAACTAAACTATCCCATCGATCTTTTGCTTTAAAGTTTAAGGTAAAAATATAACAATAAAATATATATTTTGAAAAAGTAATTATTAAAATTGCATCTTTTATTACAACTTCAAGGTCATGGGCAAGGGACTAGGGAACATGTGGCAGAGCCTTATTAGCTTGATTCTATTTTAAATAATCCTAAATTGGCTTTAATGATACCCTAGATTTTTTTTTTAGTGTCATAATGAGTCAAGTCTTATAAAATGAAAATAAAACCTTTTTTGATAATCATTTGTATATTGTTCAGTGAGAGACAATACAAGAAACGAGACCCACATTCTCATCTAAGCTCTGATGTTAAGCAGGTCTATTTGGAGAGAAAATAAGTCGACATCTTTGAGCCTTGGTTTCTTTGGTGTTGTGTTTTTCAGATAGGGGCTCTTCAGTAATATGAATGCTGTCACTCCACCTCATATGCAGGCCATGTAATTCCTGAGTCAACTGTGTTGAAGGGTCTCCAGCATTAATAAGAGAATGGCCAAAGCTTAGTTTCTTCTGCTTATTCATTTTGGGATTGATTGTTTTAAGAATGGGGTGACTGAAATTTCTTCTCTCAGGACCTTAAGAGTGAAAACCTAAATCCTTTCGATGAACAAGCTTGTCCCCACTTCCTTACCCTTTCCATCACATCACATTCTGTTCCTTCTCTTTGGTATATAGATCACAATAGTGAGTAAGAAAGATCCTAAGGCCAATTGATTTTCGGTGCTGCTATGCTGTGGTTATGTCTCCTCCAAGTAGCAAATCAATGTATTTTGGTTGAATGTATCTCACAAGGAAGATACTGAGAGTGATGAGACATAGAAGAAATAGCACAGTTCTCAAAGAATTTATAATCTCTGTAAAAGTAGGGATAGGTCAAGCATGCATAAAAAAACAGCCAACAATGTGAAAACTGATGGGGACAATAACCACTATAAGAATTCACATCCAGGAGCAATCGCGGTGAGCTAGTACTTCAGAAAAAAGCTGCCCAGGCTGTGACTGGGTATATTTTGATACATTTATTTAAGTACGAGGAAATGTCAGGAATTGAGAGTGGGGAAGAGATGGCCTGAATGAAGACCCAAGAGTGGTAGTGGGAACAATAGTAGTAATAAAACCACAATAATTATTATAATTAAAATTATTGTAATTAGAAATATTGTTAGCTAACCAGTACCCATTTCCTATCCCTGTCTCCATTACCGTGACTATGGGCCCTACCATACAGGACATTAGGAAATGTTTACAGTTCTCAACATCCCTCAAACCATCAGGGTCAGACATTATCCTAAAATGGATCCGTTTCAGATAGAAAAGCTTTCAAAAGATTGTGCAACATCCCACATTTACATTACTTCCCAAGTACTCAGCGATCTTTGGTCTTCCCAATACATTACAGCATCTCTCCTATCCCTATGTTAAGAGCACTTGGAGTAGGTCTAGGGGGAACATTGTCAGTGGAACTTGCACCCTTCAACCTTGCTCTGGAAGGTCTCTGATCTCACCTTGTGAGCCCTTGCATTTTTGATTTTTATCAGTGAGAATTCTGGCAACATAGCACGCAGAGCTTTGAAATTTTGGCTCTGGCATTAGACTGAGTTCAAATGCTGACTACACTATTTACCAAGTCTGTTACTAAGTTACTAAGAGCTCTAAGCTTCATTTTCTTCTCGTGAAAATGAAAAAGGATAATAATAGTAATGCTTTCTTCATTGTTTTCTGGAGATTGAATAAGATAGTCCATATAAAGCACTTACCACAGTGCTAAGCACATAGAAATACTTTATCACTGCTGACTATTTTGGACTATTTTTTACTTGATACTAAGCAAAATATTTGGACCTTTATATGAGACTCCCAAATCCTAAATGTGTATTTTTTATTTTAGTCTTTTTTAGCTTAACTAGGAGTGCTGTAAATTAGTCTTAGGGTTTGGTAATATTTTTATTACATAAAGGAAAAAAGCACTAGGTAGTTATTCAAAGTTGTCCTGTTTTAAGTGGTAGAAAATATTAGAAGAAAGTGCCCCTTGGTTCTCAAACTTCTTTATAATTAATACTATTAAAAAACAGCAATAATAGGTGACATTTATTGAACACTTAGTATGTGCCAGACATTGGCCTGCTACCTTACAGGCAATATCTCACGAGGTAAGTATTGTATTATCTTTATTACTGTATTATTCCCATTTTTAAAAAAATAAAGAAACTGACTCAAAAAGGCTGGGTAACTTAGCCATTGCCCCATTGCCAGTAAGTACACAGTAGGAGACAAGCCCAGCAGCATGAGAAAAACCAAAGCTCTCTTAACCACTTTGTTGTAGGACACAGCAGTCATGAGGATGTTGGCTAGACTTTCTTGCTTGAGTAGCAGGCTTAGATGGGGAAAGCAGTGGAAGATAAGACTGGTCAGGATTTTGGGGGCTGAATTACGCATGGTTTTAAAAGCAAAGGAACTCTAGAAATTCTACCTTGATCACTCTTGAAAAAAAAATTAGTTACCTGTGTTAGGGACATTTATTATGTGGAATACATGTCTCACTGCCTGCTGATTTATTTAAATCAGAGAAATGGTCAGTAAAGCACTTGGAATAGTGCCAAGGTCCATAGTGAACACTTCACGGATAGTAGCTGTTCCTTATTATACTGTGGAAGTGTTCTTTTCTGACTTCTGCTTAATAGACTCACCAGATTAACCAATGCGATCTATTTCCCTTGTAAAACATTATGACTGATTCTCATGAAATACCGTGGTTATGCCAACGCAGATCAGCTCTCACCAGGTGTCCTGATGTGTTTTATGTTTCCCTAAGGTAAAATGTGCTTGTTCTCAAACCTGTTTGCCAGTTATTTGTTATTTCCATCATATAATCTGAGTGAATTATTAGGTAAGCCAGTGAAACATGAATGAATGGATGTGGGAAGAAAGATATTTCTATATTAGCCTCGTTGAATGTTTTGGGTTTAGTTGATAAAAACAAGTTATTAAAAAATTATGTCACATTTGTTGTGGGCAAGAAAATGTGAAAGATAAAAAAATTCTTCTAAAAATCTAGAAATATTCTGTAGTCAGATTTCTCCCTAAGGAATTTAAAATTCTTGCCTCACTTTAAAAGCACATTGTAATATGGGACTATTTTATGGAACTTGGGTAAATACAAAATTAACCTGATTCTCCTGTACAAAGAAAAAGACAGGATAATTTGGCATGCGGTTCGCATAATAAATATAAGAATGTATAGGTAGCATTTTTGTTGTTCTCGTTTACTTAAAAATTGCTATGTCGTATCTCTTAAATATCCTGTGTTTGGTTTACATTTCTGAAAATAGGAAATAAGGGATGATATATTATGCTTTTATTTATGATGGTGACCTTTTTATAAAGTATCTCAGTCAACTCCTGAAGGGCGATGAGTACCCTGTGGTTGATACAGAGTCTTCTATTCAGTGCAGGGTTTCAATTTTAAAACTTTTCTGGTTTAGAAACTATAAATTATTTATGCAGTATCAAGCTTTTTAAACCCTGTTTATGACAGGTTGGGATTTTGCCAATCTCGGTTGAAACAGTCTAAATAATTTATCTTGTGTTCCTTCAATGTACAATACATTCTGAAGCCCAAGAAATGTTAAATAAGTTTTATTTTCTTCTCTGCTATGCTGAGGTCAGGGAGGTTAAGCTCTTAGACATTCTTTGAACAGTTTTTGGTCCCTTGTCTTCTCTCAGTGTGCTAGTTTTTTTTTTTTTTTAACACTCATATATGCCTTTCTTTTATATGACATTTCCACTTCACTGAACTTCTTTGTAAAAGAATCCTTTATCTCCCATTAATTATCTCTACTGAATTTCTATACATTGTGATTTCAGTTATAAATAAGAGAATATCTTTGTAAGTAAAGAATTCAATTATTTTTAGATCAGAGTATGTCCGAGGAATATGAACAATGAATTAGTCTGATTTGATGCTATGGAAATGTGTGAAATAGGGAAACATCAAGAGTTCAAGGTTTAGTTAAATACCTAAAATTTGGGCATTTGTTTGAATTTTATTTTCAACATGTAAACTATGAGATAATGCAAATACAGGTTTTTTTTTTCTTCATCCAAGAGTGTTTTCAAGATTTATTCATGATTCACAATAGATTCTTTTATAATTTCAGAAGCTATGTAGTGATTATACCACAATCTGTTTATTCTGTGGCTGGTGGATATTTATGTTGTTTCTAGGTTTTTGCCACTATAACAATGTGCATTGTTATGCAATATTAGTTCTCTCTCTCAGGTAAACTCATAGAAATGGGACTGCTGGGCCAGATAGTATATGTATCCTCAAATTTTTATCTAAAACGTGTTTTATTGGGATATATAATTGACATATAAAATTATTTTAGTTTCAGATATACAATATAATGATTCAATATTTGTATGTATTGTGAAATGATCATTACAGTTAGCTAACCTCTCTCACCATACATAGTTACATGTTTTTCTTGTGATGAGAACTTTGAAGATGTACTCTCTTAACGACATTCAAATATGCAGTCCAGTATGAACTGTGGACACCATGTTGTGCATCACATCCCTATGACTTACTTATTTTATAACTAGAAGTTTGTACCTTTTGATGACCTTCATCCATTTTACCCACCACCACCCCCTGCCTCAAAGCAACCACCAATCTGTTCTCTATGAGCTTGTGTGGGTTTTTTTTCTCTTTTTAAGATTTTATATATGTGAGATAATTTGATATTTATCTTTCTCTGTCTGACTTACTTATTTCACTTACCATAATGCCCTTAAGACCCATCCATGTTGTCACAAATGGCAAAACGTCATTCTTTTTTATGGCTGAATAATATCACACACACACACTTTCTTTATCCATTCATCTGTTGGTGAACACTGAGGTTGTTTCCATGTCTTAGCTATTGTAAATAATCCTTCAGTGAATATGTGTTTATCTTTTCAAGTTATTGTTTTTGTTTTCTTCAGGTAAATATCCAGAAGTGAAATTGCTGGATCATATGGTACTTGAATTTTTAGCTTTTTGAGGAGCATCCATACAGTTTTTTTATAGTGATTGTGCCAATTTATCTTTCCACCAACAGCGCACAGGGTTCCCTTTCCTCTATATTGTCACCAACACTTGTTATTTCTTGTCTTTTTCATAATAGCCATTGTGGCAGGTCTGAGGTGATCTCTCATTGTGGTTTTTGATTTGCATTTCCCTGATCATTAGTAATTTTCAAATACAGATAGTTTTATTCCATGAATCTTAATTACCTGGGACTGCCAGGTTCTAGTAAGTGCTGATTTTGAAAATAGGCATGACAAAAAGGAAAGGCACATGATCAATATTTGATAAAGATAAACAAGTTCTGGCAATTTTAATTGCCCCATTTCATTAAGAAATAGCAGAACTAAAAGAACAGACATTACATACATAAATACAAAATTTTTATACTCAGTAAAATGCATATGTGATGTTACTAGTGCTATTTATTCTTTTCTGTCACCTACTCAGCTGTTTTAGATAATATTCCTGTTTTTAAACTTGGGGTACACATCATTTACTATCAGTAAATGAGATTGGGTGAAGGGCCAGGGATGATATATGAGTCAGTTGTGGCCAGTCAAATTCCCACTTTTCCCTGTACTCAGTGATTAGTTCGGGGATGCCTAGACAATGCCATCAGAGCCAATGAGATGTCTTGACACTTTCTAGAGTCTTTTGGGATAGAGGAAGATGCAACATGCCACCCAAATGGAATCTGAGGTTGTATATGTTTTTGGAGCTGCTCAAGCTCTCTTTTTTGTATAAGGGAGGAGCCCATCTGCAAATGGAGCAGGAAATACATTTGGAAATATGCCAGGCCCCAGTGACACAGTTTGAGCTTCTGCATCAATATGAACCTATTCCTAGAAATTTCAATTTCATTATCATTAAATTCTTTTTTGCTTAAGCCATTTTGAATTATGTTTTCTCTTACTTGCAAAAAAAAAAATTCTAATTGATGAAAGTTATACACAAAGAACAATAAACCAATTTATGTATTGCAATATGCATGCTAGAATCAATGTAATGACAAAAATGCTTTTTTAATGGATTATTGATAGATATGAAACTTTACGTCCAATGGCAAACCCAGAGCAAGTCCAGTTACATACAACTGTTCACCAAGTTGAAACAATAGTTTGAACAGTGTCTGCATTATGTTAAATTTAACACTGATATTTAAAATATTTTTAGGGGCTCCTGAGTGGCACAGTCAGTGAAACATATGACTCTTGGGGGCGCCTGGGTGGCTCAGTTGGTTGGGTGACCAACTTCAGCTCAGGTCATGATCTCGCAGTTTGTGAGTTCAAGCCCCATGTCGGGCTCTGTGCTGACAGCTCAGAGCCTGGAGCCTGCTTTGGATTCTGTGTCTCCTCCTCTCTCTACCCTTCTCCTGCTCATGCTCTGTCTCTCTCTGTCTCTCAATAATAAATGTTAAAAAAAAATAAAATAAAATAAACTTATGACTTGATTTTGGCTCAGGTCATAATCTCAGGTGGTGAGATTGAGCCCTGTGTGGAGTTCTGCGCTGGTCATGGAGCCTGCTTGGGATTCTCTCTCTCTCTCTCTCTCTCCCTCTCTGTCTCTCTCTCTCCCTCCGTCCCTCCGTCCCTCCCTCCCTCCCTCCCTCCCTCTCTCTCTCTCTCTTTCTCTGCTCCTCCCCTACTCCTTCCCTTTTTGTTTCTCTCAAAAAAAATATTATTTTCAAAAAATAAACCAGTTTTGTGTGACTTGGGTTATAATGTTTCGCTTAAAATTGTATTGATTGGTTCCCAATTACATTTTTATGAGAGATTGCAGCCATTTGGAAAATTGATGAATACTATGCACTCAGTCCTGAGAAAAACACTCATAAACACATAATACAGTGTCAGGAAGTGCATGGATTTTCAAGCCCATATGTAGACTTCTGATTAAAGGCCCTAGCTATGGGGTGAGAAAATAAGCCACTGAAATTTTTTATTTTTGGGATTTTTTGAACTATTTTTATCATCTTCTATATGATCAAATTTTAGACATGTTTTAGGGATGCTTGAGAATAGTGCATATTTTCTTTATATAGGATATTGTATCCTAAATCATTCAATCTATTAATAGAATTCAAGTTCAATAATTTTTAAATATCTATGATTTTTTGTGTTTATAATAATATTTATATATTTTGATGATATTCAGCAATAATGATTCACAACAGATATGTATTTCTTATTGATTTATGTTTTCTAAAACATAAGGAGATCACTGAAGCTTTGGGTCTTTAATTACACAATAATAATGCAACCACCTATTTATTTTTGCTTCTATTTGTCTAATAATTTTTTTGCCATTTTATTTTGGACAATTCTCTATCATGTCATTTTAGGTGTTTCTTGTTAGCCACATCTAGTTGAAATTTGTTTTGAACTTAATGAGAACATTTGCCTTTTACCTGAAGGATTAATTCATTTTTTTTTTTTGGTATGAATAATATGCTGATACTGTCATCTCATTTTTATGATCCTTTTGGCTTTATCTTCTCTTTTTATAAGGACTATGTTTTTTTTTTTTTTTTGGTTTATCTTCTGTAGTAGGTATACTATTTTTAAAAACTTTATGAATTATTTTGGTGTAAAAAACCACCTTAAAATTAAGTGGCTTAAAACAACATTTATTTAACTCAGATTCAGTGGGTCAGAAATTTAGAGTGAATTTTGATGGCTCCATTGGACTCCTTCAGGCATTCATAATATGGTTCTTCTGGGAATTTTCTGGCAGTCAGTTGTGATGATAGAGAGGCAATGGGGCCACAGTGTTATCACTCAGACTTGTATTCAAGGTGATGTGGCAGGACTCAGAAAAGAAAGAACATCTAGAGGGTGGGGCCAAGGGTCATAAAGAACAATTTATTGGGAAGTTACTTCCAGGGTCAGAACTGAGACTTAATCAAGGAGCATTTCCTATCTCTGAGTAGGGGATCCTAGAAACAGTTGCTTGGCTGGATTTCAGAATTTCAATGGACTATGACTGTTATGTGTCTTTGATCTTTCTCTCTCTCTGTCTTTTTTTAATGGGAGTGTCTGTTGTGGTTATCCTGTTATGTTTCACTATTGTAGGTTGGTTGTACAGGTGACAGATAACTTGTCATTTTAGGTCAGAGGTCTCTAGGTCAAAAAGATCTGCATTTAGTCCAGATGTAGATTTTAAGATTCTGAACTTTGAGCATAATGCAGTGATTAAATTTGACTTTGGGGTGTATCAGGGGAAAGAAGTGCATTTTTCCTGTTAGAAGGATGTGAATAATTCTGGCCAGACATCAAGCTGTGGTAGATTGTTTGCAGAATTGGCCACAATTATTTCCCTTCCATCTCCGTGGCCCTTTGCAATGTAATTTTGCAGAATTTCCCATCAGCAATTAGAGTCAATTTTTCTACCCTTCAGGTCTGGGCTGACCTTATAATTTGCTTTGACCAACAAAATGCAGTCATAGTGTAATCATGTTCTGGGCTTGGACCTCAGGAGGCCTTGCATGCTTCCCATTGTTTCTTAGAAACTTCCTCCTTGTTGCCATGTGAGAAAGCCTGGGCTATCATGCTGGAGCGTGTGTGACGCCATGGAGCAAACATGAGCTGTCCTAGTAGAGACCATCCTAAACTAGTTACTTTCCAGGCCACCTAGTAGAGAGCATCCTAAACTGGTTACTTCCCAGGCCACCTAGTAGAGAGCATCCTAAACTGGTTACTTCCCAGGCCATCCTAAACTAGTTACTTCCCAGGCCACCTGATGCTAATGGAGAACAGAACAACTGGCTGACTGAACACAATCTAAATTTCTTACCCACAGAATTGTGAGCTAGATAGATGGCGGTTGTTTTAGCTCAGTAAGCATTAGAGTGGTTTGTTACACAGTAAAATTTAATGGATAAATTATTCTACTGGTTCTCTTTCACTCTTACAAAGACCTTCTGGCATACGATGTCTTCATCAAATTCAATAAAAATGAAATTACTTTTGAAACTCTATGAGAAATTAAGAATTTGCACACATTTACTTTTAGTATTAGGTGAATATTAATATATTATTATTTAGAGCTCATCCCACATATTTAACTGATATAAATGTTTTCCCACAGACCTTGTGTATCCCATTTTTCTTATTATCAAATAAATATTTTTATTGATTACTCAATTAGGTAAAGTTTATTTCTATCTTCTTTTTTTAAGCAAAGTGTTAATGGGTTGTTTATTTTCATTGCCCTTTTATGCCTCAGGGTGCCTTTCAGGGGCTTTTGCACAGAACCAACCATATAACACAGTTTTCTTCAAAGCTCTACAGACATGGCTTAGACACTAGTGGCCAGTGTCTTAGAGGAGAATGATTTTTATTTATTTTTTTGAAGTTTTATTCCATGTATTCTTCCTATTTATAGGCTTTCCCCCCCTTCATTCCTGAAATGATTTTTCCAGGTGATTTCTAAGCATAGGTCTCTCTATTGATCAATGTTGTATACGGGATACCGAGCTTTTTTAAACTACAGGCTCAGATCTTTTTTATTGTTCAGGAAAATGTTCTTCCCCTCATTGATTATTGCTTTGGCTCCATTTGTTCTCATCTGTCCTTGAAAATATCTATTTTTTTAAGTTGGATTTTTTTGTCTGTTATCATGGCATTAATAATTTTCCTATTTTTGCACATTTTTTCTCATTCGCAGACAGCTTCTTTGATTTTTCTTCTAAATCACTAATTCCATTTTTAGTATATTAATTTCATAGTCAGGGGGTCAGGAATCCAGGCATGACTTAGCTATGTCGTTCATCGCAGAGTTTCTCATAAGGTTGAAATCACGGTGTCAGCCAGAGCTGTATTCTCATGTGAACTCTTGACCAAAGGAGAAGCTGCTTCCAAGATTACTTGCATGGTGGTTGGTAGGATTCAGTTCCTCAAAGGTTGGATGCCTCCCTCAGTTCCCTGTCATGTGGGCAACCACAACATGATAGGTGTCTTCCCTCAGAGCAAACAAGGAGGAGATAGCTTGAGTACCCTAGATGGAGCCTAAGTCTCTTCATAACCTAATCTAGGAAGCGAAGTGACATTTTATCACTTTTATTGTATTCTGTTTAAAATGAGTCACTAAGTCCACTCTACACTCAAGGGGATAGGGTTTCACAGAGGATTACAATAACAAGAGGCAGGGATCATTGGGAACCATCCTGGAGGCTGCCTATCCCAGGAATTTTGTTTAGCCACACAGTATTACCCCATCCCCATCTTTTCTGTATCTCATATTTAGTCAGATATAATCTTATTTCTAGGGTTTCTGTTAGTTACTATTAGGATTTGTAATAATATTCTCAAACCTTGTTTTGTATTCTATTACCTTGAAACAATGTCTCTTTCCTTAATGTGAAGACAGCTGGGTTCCCATACTTATATCGGGCCTCTTCCTCTGTGTCCACATGTCAAGCTGTCAGTACTAAATGACAATATAAACATTGTTAAGGTTCACAGGATTTATGCTCTGTTATAGAATTAAAGTGATATCTTCTGCGACTTGTCAATGGATTGCTTCTTTGAAATAAAAATCAATAAAACAGATTATCATACAATGAGCATTTAATATTATTCACTGCAGAAACTACTCGGGGAAAGTTTATTATTTCTTAGATAATTTTTATTCCTCTATCTTCTCCTCTCCCCTCACCTTTTGTCTCCTTTCTTCCCCTCCCTTCCTCTCCTCTCCCCTCCTGTACACTCCCCTCCTATCTATCGTTCCTCCTCTCCTCCTCTCCTTTTCTCTTTTCTTTCTTCTCTCTTCTCTTATTTCTCTTTTTGACTCCTATTATTTGGATGTTGGATCTCCTGGGACTGCTTTATATCTCCTATCATTTCTCTCATTATTTACCGATTGGATTTTGTTTTGTTTTGTTTTTGCTCTTTATTGTGGCAAATGTTCTCAACCTTATCTCTCAACCTTTGTCATGTATTTTACCAATTTGCATTTTCATTTCTGAGATCTCTTTCATCCTTCATGTACCTATCGTATTTGAAAATATTACATATAAGTATATAAAATAGTTGAAAAAATATAAGCCTACTAAATTCTTATGATTTATTCAGTTCAGTCAGAGAGTGAAAAAGACCCAGGGGGAAAAATGTGTACATTTTATGTCATTTCCTTTTATATACTTGAATGATTCCACCAATATTTAAAATGCAAAGCTCACTTTTATGTCCTCAAGGTGCAACTTAGAGGTTCAGAGCTTTTGGCTGTTTGCTTTTCTTTTCACATTCACCCTGGCTGGAATGATCACCTCCATTCTAGTAACTACTGAATGAATCCATAACTTTGCCTTTATCTTCTACTCTGGCTCTAGTTCTGTGTTTTAGCATAACTTACCTACAGGAGATTTTCTACCGCCTCTCTTGTTACTTAAAGTTGACATTCCCCCAAGCAAGGCTCACTGTGTTGGTGCCGCCATTTTTCCTGTCATATTAGCTCAAAACCTTATGAAGTCAGTATGATTCGAAGAGTGGAAATTCACATGTGTAAAATGTAACATTTTTAATTTTCCTATAATGAAAATGTAATCATATTTTTACCTCATGCATTTTTCCTTCTCATGGTAACAAAGCCACCCAATCACTCCTAGGAAACTTACTTTAATGATTTCTTGTTAAACTCAGTCAAATTCAGTGATCTCCTAGTCATGCGTATTTAATATTTATGTTATATACACACTTATATATGTTTTTTTTCATATTTGATATTTCCTACTCTTTTTCGCTTTCCAACAGAGGAATTTCCCATTGTTGGTGGGAGGGGTCTCTGTCTCAGTCTTGATCTGCCCCACGCTGCCATTGGCTGAGATGTATAATCCTCTTGACATCATCTTTGGTTATCAACATCAGTTTTCCTTTTGCTGAGATGTCTTTGGAGTACCACTACAGTGTGGGAACTGAGGGTCTAATATCACTTTCTGCTGCCATAAATTTTTATCGCCATATCTAACACCCCTTTGGGCTACCAGTTATCAAAAAACTTCAGTTTCTTGAGGACCCCTTTTCAGGTCTGTCGAGATATAGAACCATCATCAAGATCTGCATGCCTGAGATGTTACAAGACTTGATGCCATTGTGTGGGGTAAAAAGGAGGATACACTTCCACTCTATCCTTGGGTCCCTAAGAATAAAGGAGGCTTGTACATCTTTCTGACTCTTTTTGACCAACAAGACTTAGGAATGTGGAAGAGGTAGAGAAATGGGGGTGGACAGTGTCCCAGTTCCTTACTCTGAGTCTCTAAATTCTCTTCTTCTCACTTAATTTTTTTTTCTTCCTTTCCAGGGAGAGTTTGCATGGAGGGCAGAAAAAAACTTTCTTAATGATTTTCCTTGAGAATCTTCGATTGTTATATGTGCAATGCAACTTTATTATTATTATTATTATTATTATTATTCATTTAAAGCAAAGGATTTGGCGTCTTTTTTCTCTTATACTTCTTTGACACTTTAAATAGAGCAAAGTCTGCCTCATGTCCCCCAGCCCATCTGAAAGTGGTTCAGGGGGTTAATGTACATGTGGAAAAAACATACCAGTTTATACTTCTCATTTCCTATTAAATTTGGACTTATATTTAATTCCTTCCTCTTTTTAGCTTCTATATCCAGGATCCAAGACCTGTCTTTTCTTTAAAATACATTTCTTTATTTGTTCCTTCCTTTCAATTCTGACAGCTATTGCCCTAGTGAAGACCCTATGAAATACCAGGATTACTGAAATGGCCTCTCAGCAGACCTCAGTGACTCAAGTCTCTTGCAATTTGAATCTATCTTTTGTATTGTTGCTAGAATAGTTTTCTTTAAACACCACTTTTATCATTTCACTCCTCTATTAAAAAATCTACAGTGCTTACCCGCTGGGTCAAGTTCAAAATATTTTACTTGACTTCTGGGCCAATTGTAACAGGGATTAGCTTTATCTATAAAATCTTGTCTTTCCTAGTTTCAGCAAGAACTTTTCAAGTTGGTTTCCTTATTCTCCTTTATTAGTCATCCTAATTTTTATCTTTTGACTAATGCTACATCTCTTTCCAGTCTTGTCAGCTCCCTTTTATTTCATTTCCCCAATTTTAACCATCTTTTAAGGCCCAGTCCAAGCCCCACCATTTTCTTTATGTCTCTTCCCCAACTGGAAACAATTCACACTGCTCTCTCTTGCCGTGGTTCTCAAACTTTCCTGAAAATTAGAATCACCTGGAGGTGGGAGTGCCTTTAAAAAATTCCCATGCCCAGGTTACACCCCATACCAAATAAATCAGAGTGCCTAGGGGTGGGGGCCAGCCATCAGTGTGTTTTAGATCCCCAGGTGATTCCAATGTGCAGTGCAGTTTGGGGAACCACTGCTTTTGGTTTGCTGTAATGTATGTCAGCTGTAACTTGACTTTTTACTTGGCTGTATTTGGTCTAATATTGGTCTCCATTTGTTGTTTTTATTATTATTATCTGTTACTCATGTAGAATGAAATATGCCAATGGAAAGCAAACACGTTTTATACTGATGAGAGATTTTGTTGGTATTCCACCAAGATCTTCTTTTATATCTTTCACTAATCGGTTCACCCCTCCTGCAGCCTCAGCATGGTTTTAATTCCAATGGCCAGCACCTGTAAGCCTTCTTTGCCAGGCCAACCTCAGCCTCCTTATCTCATGAGTAATGTGCTTGGGAATATGAAAGCCCAACTCCTTTGCTTTATTTGGATAAATGTCAAGAGTTTCCTGCAGGATTAAGTTGAGGGTACTCTCCATGGGACTTAGTCTGAAACACATCCTTGCCTGGCTTCTCACTGTTCTGCTTTCCCTTCTCACTTACTGATTTCTCTGGGGAGCACCCTCTTAATAAATCACTTGCTCATGAATCTTCATCTCAGAGTCTGCCTCTTGGGAACCTAACCTAAGATAGTTATCTTTCGTTCAAAGCAGAGCGCTGAGCACATATAAAATTCAATGAAGATTTATTAGAACAGGGATTCTTGATATATGAAATAGAAACACAATTTAATAAAACCTTAGTTGAAGGTACTGAAATATAATATATTCAGGGGTTCTCTATAGAGTTATATATACTTTCTTAAATGTAATTTTAAAAATCTTAGACATATTGAAATCTCACTTGAGATAGGAAATATGGGCTAGGTAAAATTTTATTAACAATATTTATAAAGATACCTGAGGAAGAGTTTGGGACCAAGCTGTGTAGTATCAAGGCAACTGCATGTTATTATTTTATCAAGGAACAGGAGACCGTGCATTTAAATGCATATGACAAATGTTGAGAGGAACTTTGTCTTCTCAACTTGTGCCTGAGAATTTGCATTTCTAACAAGACCCCAAGTTGGCTTTGTGACATTGGAGTCAGAGGAGAAAGGTCAGGCCAGACACCTGTGCACCACCGGTTTCACTAGCTTAGACTAGGTAAAGTTTTATGATTTTTTCGAAGCATGGAGATGATCAGACATTGATGGAATCTACCCGAGATATTCAGAGGCAAGAAAGCAGTAGTCAACCTAATCACATTTGGAGCAGTGATTAGAAAAATAAAATTGCATCTTGTTAGTGTTCAACTGAATGTTCAGTGGATAGTTAATTACACTTAAACTATCAGCTCACTCAGAACACAGTTCTAGGCCAGTGAAGCAGACTTTTAACATCTTGAATTTTTACATTTTTTTCCTTTCTTATCTCTTCTCAGGGTTAGTGGTAGTGATTTAGCATCTCTCTTTTCTTCTTTATCTCTTCCTGGGGTCCATAGTAGGGAATAGAGAATTCAGTTTATCCAACTGTTTAATAAGGTATGTGGTTATATAAATCATTACTTGAATTATATATACATATATGTATATAATCGTATGAATTTTACAAGGTATGTAGAACTTGAGCTTTTTTTTCTTATTTTCACAATTATTGATCACTTGTTATGAGGAAGTTTTAGGAATTAGCTTATAAAGACAACACATGAGCCTAATGTTCTGATATGATTTCCCCATTTTCACTACCTGTTCTTACCCGTGTGTTCTGGAAAAGCTATTTGTACACATTTCTCTGTGTATGCAAATTTCTCAACTAATGGCTTTGCTCTGTTTTCATAGAACACATTATGCATGATTGCAAGAATGTCTTTCACATAGGCACAATTTATTGTTTTTGTTTACTTGCCCTTCTGGGTTGTATCACAGCAACTGACGAGGCCCTCTTCCTGTCAAAAAGTAAACCGCTACCATTTTAGGCTGTTTGATGTAAAACAACTTCCACTAGATGGCGCGATTGGAACGCAAACCAATATGTCTTTGGTTGGTATGTCTCTGTAAAACCCTCAGTTTGAAATCTATTGTAGCTTGGCATTTGGGCTTGCGAATCATGTCTGCTCCCTGCTAAACTAAATGGATTGGGATGATTTGATATTTCGGTAAGAGACCATGCATTCCCAGAGGCCCTTAGAGGACACTAGGCAAAACAATGAAGAAGGCTTTTTTTGTCCAGTCTTCATCTAGACCACTCCTTTGCTGGTATTTTTGGTTCCTTTATGCTACTCGCCTGATATCTACAAACAGTCCCAAAGTTACATCGTCTTTAGACCCTGGCTGCTGCCCCAGTCTAATGAATACTTCACCCAGTCTTGTCTCAGCTGACTGAGGGGTGTGATGGATTTATTAGGTTAAGAACTGTTAACAATTAACTAATTGTTTTACGGTTTGTCTAGTGGTTCTCAAAAGTGCAGTCACTGGACTAGTAGCATCACCTGGGAATTTGTGAGGAATGCAAATTCTCAGGCCCAAAGCCAGATCCACTTAATTGGAAACTCGGAGGTGGCGAGCAGCAATCTGGATTTTCACAAGCCCTCCAGGTGATTCTACTGCACGTTGAACTTGGGAACTGGCATATGAGATCCTTTCTGGTAATACAACTCTTACCCCATTTGGGCTAACTTGTTTCCTGAAAGTCCTTAAAGCCAAACTTTGAAGGCAGAAAGCAGAGGAAAAATGTTTGAGGTGAGAATGTGTTCCACTTGATCTATGGAGAGTACTGGTTCTCCCCTCCCTTCAGGGTCTGCCTGTCACCACAACTGCCCCCCCCCACCCCCCCAGCCTCCAACACCACAGAGGGGAACATTTAAGTTTGGGTCTAGTATGTAAATGAAGTGGAGGGTATGGTTGTCATTCATACTTTTTGGAGAAAGAAGTGTGAGATGTCCAGGAAGGCCACCAGATGGCAGCCTTGTTCCTGCGGTGTCTCTGCATTTCTGAAAGGCTGTTTCTGTCTCTTTACTGTAGTCAAAGAAAGGCAGTCCAATGGCAGCGGTCGTTTATTGGCGAGGCTGTTTGTGTCTTCCTCTACTGCAACATGAGTCACGAGAGAGAGAGAGAGAGAGAGAGAGAGAGACAGAGACAGAGACAGAGACAGAGAGAGAGAGAGACAGAGAGAGAGAGTTAGAGTTTAGTGGGTCAGAGAGCCATCATATAAGACTGCTTCCACAATTGTTCCCATTTCACTGAATAAACATGGGGATGCTAGGGGGATTCAAGGAGCCCCTGAGTCTGGGGCTCAATCAATCAAGCATAGTGGACTCAAATCAAGCATAATGGGCTCAAACAGATAGCTCTGTTTTCAGACCTTTAATGAATGCTGAGTACCTGACTTACAAATCACCTGAGGAGCTTTCAAATCTGATGCCCTGGCTGCACCTTGGGCCAATACCATCAAAACCTCAGGGATAGCGCCAGGCATCAGTACAGTTTTAAACCTTACCAGGTGATTCTACATATGTATCTAGGACTGGGAACCAGTGTATTAAAGAGGTTGAGATTAAATTTGTGGCAAAGTTAGTTCAACGGAGAAATCTTGGTGATTACCTCATACTCCAGTATAAATTTCAACAGTGGAGTTTGTTGTCTTGGTCAGTTTTGATATTCAAAAAAGAGATTCTCTTATACAGAAAAAGCATCACTCCCCTTCTCCAACCTCTCTTTTCCCCCTTTCTCTTTCTCTCTCTTCCTCCCTTTCTTCCTCTGTCCCTCCCTTTCCCCCTCTCTCTTTTTTTTCCTTCCTCTTTCCTTCCCTTCTTTCCTCTTTCCTTCCACTTCTTTCCTTCCACTTTCTTTCTTTCTTGCTTGCTTTCTTTCTTTCTCTTTCTTTCTTGATGTAAAGACTGAAAATCCAAAATTGTGGCCACAAATTGGGGCTACTTAAAAGGAAAATATTGACCAAAAACATATAATCAATGTTATGAGTTAAATATTATAAACCACAAAAACGCCTTTCTTTTCTGCCATTGGCCACGTTTGTAGGTGCCCTCAGGCTACAATTTCTATTTTAAAGGATATGATAGTAAAAAAAATACATCAGGCTTGAAAAAAGGCCACTGTTTTTCATCTCATTACTTCATCCTGAGTAGACAGAATGAAAACATTCTGTAATAATTGGTTGAAAAATTCTGTAGAACTACTTGCTGGAGTTGGAAATTATTCTGTAATACCAAACTCCTTTTGTATGAATCATGTGAGTTTCATGAAACCATATATGTGAATACTTTCTTCCCTACTTAATCTGGAAAATTCTACATATTTCCATGCAAAATTCTTAGTAATAGGTCATGAAATCTGGAAGTATGTGTAGTTGTGGCATGTGAAATATGAGATATGGTTCAACTTAATACAAATGAGGCTTAGCTTCATTCTTTATAACTAAAAGCCATCTCCAGAAATCCCAGTGTTATTGATACATTATTAATCTTCTAGACTATCCTCTTTTGAAATGTACATGTTACTAGAAGAAATAATTTCTTACGTCCTTACTTGGCAAAAGTTTATCAAGTCATTCTCTATGAGTGGAGGTTAGGTGAAAAAATTGGGAGACTCGGGAAAAGGGAGCCAATGAATACAGAACAGAATGGAACAAAAGAAAAGTAAATTAAATAATGAGGA
Source organism: Panthera tigris (assembly GCF_018350195.1). Taxonomy (NCBI): domain Eukaryota; kingdom Metazoa; phylum Chordata; class Mammalia; order Carnivora; family Felidae; genus Panthera; species Panthera tigris. The sequence continues at coordinate 166,586,039 of NC_056667.1, forward strand.
CTAGAGGGAGTTTTATTTTCCATTTTGACTTAAGGATAGGTTAGGGTCAAAACTTCAGAAATTTGGAAGTGGCTCATTTGTAGAATTGATGCTCTAACTTTTTTCAAGTGACTTTTTCCAAATTATACTTCATTGGTTTGCGGGTGCTTTCAGAGAACAAAAGGACCATAGACTTTATAGTAAGGTGTCTTGCATTCCAGACAAGTTTTCTGGATTCTACAGACTTCTCACATTACTATAGACATGTCCAAGGCAGTTCGACCTATTCATAACTTAAGCAGTCTCCTGCTTTTGAACCAGCATTAGTTAGGAAGCGGTGAACTTTTGAAGTCATGGTTTATATTCAATTTATGTTTAAAATTAACACACATGAACTCCCTGACTCATGTGTAAGCCCTTCTGTCTGTGAGGGATCAGCTAAAGCTTGAGAGATCTACTTGGTATTGAACCTAATTTGTCCTTTAATTGGTAAACCTTTATTCCTATGGCATTATAATAATTTTTGGCATCAATACCTGTCTGTCTAAAGACATACACATATTCAATTAGTGGGATCATTTGTTTCAATAGCTGCTTTTATTTTCTGTTGTTGATATGTTATAATAGTTAAACACTTACATTCATCTCATCCTATTAAAGGGACTCCATCAGGGAGCAGGGAGGTAACATGTTCGGTGACAGCAGGCTTAGTCACCCTGCTGTGAGAACGAGATGAATAATGTTTTTTAATCTTACATCTATTGACTTTCTCCTTTTAAAACGTATACACCATTGCTGAAAGACACCATGGCAGACTATATTTTGTTAACAGTTTATCTTTTTCATATCTTCATTATTAAATCAAATGGTACATTTACTTACATGGTTCTACATAAAATGAAGTTGCTGCATGACATTTCTTATTGTTTGTAATTCCCATTTTGAAAGATCTAGTCACGCATTCTTGAAATTCTACAAATGCTTTCAGTCTTCATACTAGTAGTTTTCATTTTTCTTTCTTGGCTCTTTGGCTGCCAAATCCTCTCCCGTTTTAAACATTATCTTGCTTATGTTATGCGATTTACCTGCTATTTGTCAAAACAGTTTTTAGAATGACATTTTCTAGTTTCCCATTAGAGTGCAGCATGAAGAAAAATTGGATATAAAAGATCATATTGGTGAATATTTTCATTAGACAAAACCATTTTGTGAAAATTCAAAATTCTAATAAAAACAATTTGAGAAAATCAATTATTTCATGAATTTAAGAAGAGCCAATATTATCCTAAGATAATACTTTTTTGGAAGCATGGTATTTCCTTCAAAAAGACTATAGCCAAAATGTAATTTCTTTTATATCTAAACCAGTTTCTTGTAGATCTTGTTCTTGTGGATCATTAATTGTATGGGTCATGCAAGTCAGAATTTTTCCATTCTAGGATTATTCAACAATTATTCTTGAATCTGGTGTAGTGTTTGATAATCTGTAGTGTCATAAAAACATTCTTACTAAGTAGCAGCTTACTCAAGTAATTAATTTACTCTCACTGTTGCTCTGGTAGAAAAAGAATATTTGGCCACCTTGGTTATAACTCCCTTAAATACTAATAAATGACTCGTTGATTCAGATAGACATTTCCCCCACTTTAAAATCTCTGAAATTGGGATATTTCTTGTAGTCAGAGATATTGTGCAATTATAATTGGCAGTGTTTTATTCTTTCTTAGTGACATAGAATAATTGTGCATCATAGAATCAATGGCACCATAGATTTAAATGACATATAACTAAATTAAATTTGGAATTAACAGTGATTTAACAGCTTCATATTTCCAAGGAGATTTAAAAACAGTTTTTGTTGTTATGATTAATTGTGCAGTCAAGATTCTTATACCATTTTTATACACCAAAAGCCCAAAATATCCTGAGTGTGAGGAAGCAGAGAACAATATATAGTGGAAATTCATCATAGTTTAGAACCAATCTAGGCATAGTGCTGAGGATATTGACCACTTCCAGGTCTCACCTGATTTGTTTTGAACATGGTTTTCAAGTTAATTGCTCATAGTTGAATTTTTATTTTCTTATATACGCATTAGGTTGTAATTTGGTGTTCTGTCCTGGAGACCCTTTTATAAAAATCATAACACATTAAAATTGATTACGAAAATAAATAGGGAACTCTTTCATATATAGATAGGCTTTTACAGGTATGTACTTGGCATTAAAAACTATTTGGTAAGCAATTTGGGGCTAGTTAACAAGGCTAAAATGGTGACAGAAACATGATAATCCCATGGTCTGTGTATGTGTGTGTTTATATGTATATTTGTATATTTGTGCATGCATATATATTTATATATTTATGACATTAGAAGTTGGTGGGGGGGTTCTGCAAAGGTAGACTGTCTGAAGCCTTGGCAGATAAAATCTAGACAGAAGTCTTTGCTGGTAAATTTCTGTGTAGCATGCATAGGCATTCATCATTGTTCCAAAAACCTTAAAACTGCTTTTGAGATAAGGATCATCTCTTCTTAGAGTTTTTTTTTTCTTTTTCTTTCTTTCTTTTTTTTTTTTTTTTTCTTGCAGATAGAGTGTTTATTAGGTGCCTGTGAAAATCTTTTATGATAAATTCTGGAGAAGGAGCATTTCTAGCATGACTTCTGTGCTCCCTTCCTCATCAATTCCAGTGAGAAATTTAACTATATTTTTTATTTTTTTTTAATGTTTACTTATTTATTTTTGAGAGAGAGAGAGAGAGAGAGAGAGCAAGCACACACAAGCAGGGGAGGGGCAGAGAGAGGCAGATAAAGTCAGAGCAGGCTCCAGGCTCTGCACTGTTAGCGCAGAGCCTGATGCAGGCCTGAACCTATGACCTATGAGATCATGACCTGAGCTGAAGTGGGATGCTTAACCGACTGCACCGCCCAGGCACCCCAGCTCTAATTTTTTTTCTAATGTCTGTTAGCTCCTATGTGCAGCTTTTATGTGCAGTCCATGGTAGTGCAATTGATTGATTCATTTGTTTAATAATACTGAATGTGTCCTATGTGTCAGGACCTCTTTTTGGCCCTGAAAATAAAGCAGAGAACAAAAGAGATAAGAATCCCGTCTTTATAGAATTTACCTTGTAGTAAAGTGAGGTCAATCGTAAATTTCATAAGTATGTGTATAATATGTTAGAGCATTGTAAGTGCTATGCAGAAAATTTAACAGAATAAGGGGGGGTGGGAGATATTTGTTGAGAAATGTTCCAGTTGTAAATGGGGTGAATGGGATAGAGTTTATTGAGAGAGTCACCTTTGGGCAATGATATGAACACAGAAAGGGGGTAAAATGGGGGTTCCAGGACAAGAGTAATAGCAAGTGTGGTACAAAAGCTGAGGCAGGAGAGCACTGTTAGTGCTCTGAGACGAGAGGGAGGAGTGAGGGAAGTGAGGGAGGCCAAATTTTACCTGGACATTGGCTTTTACCCTGAGGGAAATGTGGGAGTCACTGTAGGGTTTTAGCTGAAGAAAGGCATGATCCGTTGTCCTTTCAAAAGTATCACTCTGGCTGATCATATGAGATTTTACTGTCACTTTAGCAGTCTTACTTATGATGATAAAAGTTGCATAAATGGGGAACCTGAGTGGCTGAGTCAGTTGAGGGTATGATTCTTGATTTCAGCTCAGGTCATGATCTCACAGTTCGTGGGATCAAGCCCCGCATTGAACTCTGCATTGGCAGTGTGAGGCCTGCTTGGGATTCTCTCTTCTCTGTCTGCCTCTTCCCCACTTGCATATTCTGCCTCAAAATAAATAAATAAAAACTTAAAAAAAGAAGTTGCATAAGTGGAGAGGTCATAAGTTAGGTCAGCATTATTGAGTGAAACGCATACAAAGCATTGCATGGTGAAATGTTCTAGTCTCTGGGACACAAAATATTCCTACCGACCAACAGCCATCCTGATTCAGGAACTATATTAAAGCCTTTAAGAAGAATGATGTAAATTCCATTTTTATTGCAGCCTCACACATTGTGCCTGTGTGCACTCACTGACATGCACGGTCTGCCTCTTTGCAGATTGACCCTGGATATAGGAAGCCGAGGTCCCATATGCCCAGTGGCATAATGTGTCAAGGCTGAGTCTCCATAGTCCATATATTGTTGGTAAATGACTCAACAAAATGATTCAACCCCTATATTGCATCCTCTTCTCAGTGCTGGGAATATAAGAATAAGTAATGAATGCCTTCTTCCTCACTGAGCTCATGACCTGGGGAAGATGTCAGTGTTGTATGTTGGGATTTTTGCTGTTTTTTTACTAGACAATAAAAAGAAATATAATTAGGGGCACCTGGGTAGCTCAGTCGGTTAAGTGTCTGACTTCGGCTCAGGTCATGATCTCACGGTTCGTGGGTTCGGGCCCCGCATCGGGCTCTGTGCTGACAGCTCAGATCCTGGAGCCTGCTTAAGATTCTGTGTCTCCCTCTTTCTCTGCCCCTCTCCTGCTCATGCTCTGTCTCTCTCTGTCTCTCAAAAATCAATAAATGTTTAAAAAAATTAAAAAAAAGAAATATAATTAATTCTGTTCCGTTCACTTTTCTTCTGTCAGACTATTGTCTCTTGGCTTTTTTTTTATTTTTAAAAATCTTTTAAAAATATTTTTTAATAAGGTACTTCATTTAAAACAGTATACAAATAGAATTTTCCTACGGAATCTCAGGAAATATCTTCTGCTGTCTTCTCATAAATGTGCTTAGTCTATCTAAATGGTTAAGTATTTAAATATGTAAGTGGTAAGGTTGAATTCCTTAACATTTATGTGGCCCCTTCTATCCAATGGGGAGACTGTGCAGACTAAACTTGATATTCTTCATTATGCTTCTGTGAAATCAAATCTATGTTTTGTCTTCGAATAATTTAAAAATTTTTAAGTTTATTTATTTATTTTCAGAGAGGGAGGCAGAAAGAGAGGGAGAGAGGGAATCCCCAAGCAGACTCTGTGCTGTCAGTGCAGAGCCTGACACAGGGCTCGATCCCAAGAAACCTGAGCCGAAACCAAGAGTCAGAAGCTTAACTGACTGAGCCACCCAGGCACTCCTCTCACATAACTTACTTAGTTTTTATAGAGAACACTGAGAAGTCAGTTTGTTTCCTAAATATAAATGTGAGAAAAAATTAAGATTATTTGGTAAAATATGGGGAAACTGTTGTCAAGTAATTAATCTTGCTATGACTTGATTTCTTAGCCATGTTACTCTGTTTAGTTCTGCCTAGGGTAACACAATATTTTTGCCACCTGGTAACCATTTAGTGGCTTGCTGTCTGTCAAATTGGAATCATTAATCTAAGGTCCACAAAATACACTGACCTCATCAAGAACCATCAGCCACATTAATCACATGGTGAGCAGTAATTAATACCCTTGCTACACATCTCCGCAGATGCCAAGTGGTAACCGTGCCCAGAGACAGAGACATTTGGTGGGTGGTCTGAAGGTGGCATTCTTTTAGGATGAATTGAGACACAATGGTAGGAAACTTGCTGCCCTACTGATGAATGAGAGAATCATATTCCTTATTTGTCACCCTCAAGCATGCCCACTGGTTGTACAGATTCCCTTGATGGCCCTGTATGAAGCTGATTATCTTTACTCTGTGCTATTGCAGTATCTTTGACATATTCCCTTAATGCACTTATCATAGAGGTTTTTTAGTAGGTATTTCCCTCTTTCCTATTAATGTGTGAGCAGCCAGAAGGTTGAATATATGTTGTATTTATATTTCTAATTCTGGACTAGCACAGTTCCTGGTACTTGTTACTATACTATTATGTATCTGCTAAAGGAATGATTGAATATGCACGCAAATATGCATATATACAAACAAACTCTGATAAAAGCATGTACTTCTCAGGTATAGACCGACTGGTGTCATACTCCTATCCTAGCAGTATGTTGAACACAGAGAAGATGCTCAGTAAGCAAAAAATGCTCGTTGAATGTATGCACTTCTTGACAAAGACTTCAGTAGGATGCCTCTCCCCTGGTAATAATGTTGAGACTGTGCATATTGGTAAATGGGGTCAGCTTCCAAGTGAATTTTTAGAAGACTTCTTTATTCAAAGTGAAAGTATCTTATAGAAGGTTAGAAAGTATAAATAACAGCAACAGCAACACCAAGCCTGGAGGGATATTTACTGTAAGTGAAAATATTTATGTAATTTTACCTAAAGAGAAGAACCAGAAAAAGTCCCAGATGTGTTTTCAGAATTCTCTGAGGACTTCTTGGGGGAAAAAAAAGAAATTTGAAGGATCCAAAATTTAACTTCCCTTTCTAAAACAGTTAAAAACCACACACACACCCAGAAACAAAGGCACAGACACACGTATGCATACACACACACATAACTCTAGAAAGTTTATTATGCTACTGTCTCATTTTTACTGGAGCTAATAAGGATATCAAAATGAAATAAAACATATCTTCCTACTTCCAGTTAAAACAATGATAAATAAATATAATTTTTTATGTTGAAGGATTTATGTGGCTTATATTACATAGGCAGTTTTTGCCAGTGGAACTAGGCCAATTATACATTAAATACTTATTAATGAATATATGAATTTCTTAAAAAAATCTTTTTTTAATATTTATTTATTTTTGGGAGACAGAGAGACAGAGTGCAAGCAGGGGAGGGTCAGAGAGAGAGAGAGAGAGATACAGAATCTGAAGAAGGCTCCAGGATCTGAGCTGTCAGCACAGAGCCCGATGCAGGGCTCGAACCCACAAAGCTCAGGATCTTGATCTGGGTGGAAGTTGGACGCTTAACTGACTGAGCCACACAGGCACCCGAAGAATATATGAATTTCTTAAAAAAATCTAGTAGAGTTTCCTCTTTTGTCTTCAGAGTGTACCATGTAAAAGGAAACTTTGAAATTCCCTTGTGATTTTTTACTGAGCTTTATTTTTAATAGAAAAAGTATTTGGCACATATTGGCTTATCTGGGGCCAGGTGAGTAGTGACCAATGAAGAAAATACCTCTAATTTACCCTACCAATTTAAAACACTCCAAAGATTCTAAACAAAAATGACGGGTAACCGTGGTGAAAAGCTGAATGAGGCAGACTTAGGCATTCAGGACTTGTCTTTCTAATTTAGTGGCTTGTGCCTTTCTGACCTGCTGCTTTATTCACTTGATATTCTTATCAATTATTCATTTGTTTGGTTTCAGCCTGGCCCTCAATCTGATCATTCTATTGTGTAGTCAGCTGGGCTCGTGTCTCTGCAGAGCTCATGGCCCCCTCTTCCTTTTCTGATGCATGCAGGCCTGCTGCTTCAAACACTACCGAAGGGCAAACCCTACCCTTCCCATACTTCTCACTTCGTTGGTTTCAATTTTGGGTGGAAGAACTCATTTGAAATAATTAAATTTAATAATTTCATTTCAGAATTAAAATATATGTGTTCAAGAGAGGATGTTTCTTATAGTAAATCATTTCATCAATTTAAAAATAGTTCTTCAAGGGGCGCCTGGGTGGCTCACTTGGTTTAGTGTCTGACTTTGGCTCAGGTCATGATCTCGCGGTTCATAGGTTCGAGCCCCAAGTTGGGCTCTGTGCTGATAGCTCAGAGTCTGGGGCCTGCTTCAGATTCTGTGTTTCCCTCTCTCTCTCTCTGCCCCTCCCCTACTCTCTCTCTCTCTCTCTCTCAAAAATATATATATATTAAAATTTTTTTAAAAAATAATTCTTTATTGCTATCCATTTTACCACCTTTCACTTGCCGAGCTGTTTGTAGGCACTGAGGGTTGCTGCCTCTGGCTTACTGTAACACAAAGTACCCAGGATATGGACCGATTTTACTTCTTCACCATCTTTAAAGAGTTTTTTTGAAAGGGCGAAAGTAACAACACTTTAATTCATATAATCAAAATATGGAAAGCAGTTATTTCTGTGACTGTGTCAGGTGCCTAAACATTTTCATGTGAGAAAACCTCTATCATCTGTAATTGCCTTAAGAAAACATGCTGAAGACACTTAGCATGCCCTTTTACTAAACAGAAGTAACTTAATAGTTCCTACTTTGAGAGGATGCTTTATCACAGCATTACATATCTAAGACCGTGGATTCATCATAAAGAAAATTAAAAATGGTCAGATCCGCAGTTTATTTTCCAGGTATTCTGATAGATATAGTCTGGGCAAATACAGTTTCTTCAGTCATGTTTTAACCTCGTGCCATTCATTTTACTGGATTGAAACCTATCAATTTGAAATGTATTGGCACAATTGCATGAAATGAGGTTTGGAGGATATTTGAGGAATGAAAGTTGAAATTCAGTGGGGAAAATTGAGAGGATTATATTGAGTAAAGCCTAGTAAATGGTAGCATTTGAACTAAGCTAATAGACAATGGAACAAGAAAGCTATAAGTTTGACAAATTACTGTATAAAAGGTGGTAAAAAAGCTGAGTTATCAGAATTGGGCACTATGTGGGTTTGCTGAGGAAAAATGAGTACATTTGTGTATGGTTTTCCTACTATTTCTTTCCTTTTTTAATGTTTTATTTTTGAGAGAGAGACAGAATGCAAGTGGGGGAGGGGCAGACAGAGGGGAGACACAGAATCTGAAGCAGACTCCAGGCTCCAAGCTGTCAGCATAGAGCCCGACATGAGGCTCGAACCCACAGACTATGAGATCATGACCTGAGCCAAAGTCGGACGTTTAACCGACTGAGCCACCCAGGCGCCCTGGTTTTCCTACTATTTCTATATGTGTGAAGGCCATACAGTGTTTTCATAGCTGATTCTGTATGTTATAGGTACATGATTAAAGAAAACTCTACTGGCATTAATGCACAAATGAAAAAAACAGTTCATCAGATGAAAAGATAAGCACTGCTAGCCAGAGTTGAGAATTTGTATATGAACAAAGCCATATCTGAAATGAATTGTCTGTTTAAAACAGTAAGCAAAATAACTTATTCAGATACCTTTTAATCAACGTTGCTAAGGCCTTGGCCTCAAACTTCAAGTCACAGAGGACTGAGATACGGTAACATGATAGCATGATGTTATGGCATGTTGTAGACTGACAAACATGTACTTATGCTGTAACAGTGAGAAAAACACTGCATGGATACAGGACTTCTTGAAAAGGTATTCATTCTTAGAGTAAAACTTCTGAAGGCCAGGATTGTGTCTCATAGGTCTTGTTTAATAATCAGAGTAAACCACATAAAGTAGACTGGTGAAAGAATTAAAGAAGAACAAATACTGAAGATTTTTCTGCAAGTACCTCAGCATTTTAAGTCAGCTGCAGCTTTTGCAAAATAAGCATGAGCATTTCACTCTTGTCCCATCGTAGTTATGGAAGGGAGGGATTTTGAAAGGAATATAGGGAAAGGTGACAGAACGAGGGTGTGTGTGTATGTGTGTATGCGTGCATGTGTGCGTCTTGAGGAGGGTGAAATGGGGAAGGGGCATGGAGTAGAAGGTATTCCCAGAGTTACTTCCCCTCACTGCTATTCTTTGTGTCTGGACTCTTCGGACAGGCTAAATAGTGTCTAACTTGCCAAAAGAGAGAGAACAGAAGAAACCGGAGGTCAAGAAAATCCCCAAAAGGAAAATACAGATTCAAAAGTGTGATTATCCAGCAAACTATACATCTAGGCTGGACAGTATAGCTACTAGTGGTCAGAGAGTTCAAGAAAATGTTGCCAGTTGTGGCGTGGAGCCAAGCAGCATCTTGAGACAAGAGAGCTATTTCTTGGAGCGTTGAAACCACAGTCCGTACAAGTATCTGCAGACGGCATCAGCAGAGGAATCTAGGAGACAGACATATCCTAGAGTGAGTAAGGAGTAGGTGAAACTGTCCTGTTGGCCCAGATAACTACTCTGTACCAAGTGCAAAGTGTAATGTATAAATGACAAGTTTGGTTTTCGTGAGTGATCACGAAGGTTCTTCCATACAGCAGTGCACAGCAACGTGTGAACATGACAGTGAAGAGGAATGGAGATAGATGAACATAAGAGGACAGTGGTAATAACAGTTGAGTCTGGAGGCCTTGTACATTAGAAGCTGGATTTATATGACTGCAGAGGAATTTTGCAGCTCGTTACATTTAGAGCTTCTACCTCTATCAGAAGACCTCCTTGATAAAAGTAAGAAAGATAAAAACAGAACTAGTACTGGGCCTAAGACTTTGAAGAGAGACCGTTGATGAAAAGAGACTCCCACCTGGTAAGTGTTATCATTAAGTATGTATGTGTTTATATCAGTCATTTTAGAAAAGCACTGCCTTTATTATCTCTTATAGCATTTTTCTTCCAAAGTTTATTTTTTAATTATAATTTAAATGTTATGGTCCATGTCTCTCAAAAAAATAAAACGTTAAAAAAATTTTTAGGGCCGCCTGGGTGGCTCAGTGGGTTAAGCGTCTAACTTCGGCTCAGGTAATGATCTCACGGCTTATGAGTTCAAGCCCCGCGTCGGGCTCTGTGCTGACAGCTCAGACCCTGAAGCCTCTTCAGATTCTGTGTCTTTCTCTCTCTCTCTCTGCCCCTCCCTTGCTCACACTCTGTCTCTCTCTGTCTCTCAAAAATAAATAAAAACATTGAAAAAATTAAAAAAAGTTTTTTTAAATGTTATGGTCCAAATATGAAAACTATGTTCAAAAACTCCATTAATTTATAAGGGAAAAAATCTGAATCTGAATGAAAACAAACTGATCACATAAGCAGTTGTCTACTTCATTCATTTATTCATCCACCCATCTGTCCATCTATTTATCCAGCCAGAAAATACTTATTGAAAATATATGGTGTACCTAGAATACAGGTGTTAACAAAATATTCTGCCTGCCCTGAGTTTACAAGTCTACAGATAAGAAAACCAATATTTATTGAATGCAGAATGATCAGTGTGTCAAGAAGAGCCTGCATAAGGTGCTATTGGAAATGATGAAGGTCTCCTGAGTTTGCATACTGATACCCAAAATAGATGAAATCATTTTTCTCATACCTGACATTCTGGGCATAAAAGTGCAGGTGTGCACTGGTGGTTACATACCATCAAGGCTCTAGGTACCTTCTATCTTGTTGCTTTGCTATCACCAGTGTGTTGCTGTATCCATCCACATGGTCCACTGTGGTTCCCACATCCTCACTCCAGCCGGCAGGAAAGGGGAAGTAAGAAGTTGAAGGCACTGAAGATTCTCTTCAGATCACAGCTTACAAGATGCACTTATAATTTGGGCTCATATATCATTGGTCAGAAATTAGTTTTATGGCCGTATCTAACTGAAAGGTATGTGCAAATGGAAATACATTCTTTCTTGTGGTGGCTATGCCTTCAGCTAAAATGGAGAGGGTTCATTTTGTTATGAGAATACAAGCAAATAATGGATTAAGGAGAAGAAGGTAACTAGCAGTCTCTGCCAGAGGATCAATTTCAGTATGTGAGTTACCAGAAGACTCTTCCAGCATGAGTTGGAGTTTGCTAGGCCAACAGCATGAAGAGTGGTGTTCTGGGACAAGTATGGTAAGTCAGTGTGGATCTAGACCTCAGCAAATCATCTTCCAGGGTGCCATTCATTTGCATACTTCCTATCCTTCAGAGGTCTGAGTAAGGACCAACCTTGGTTGGGATAAAACGATCTCAAGGAGAGACTTTTTTTTTTTTTTTTTTTTTTTTTGGTAATGTGATATTACTTTTATGCTAAAGGAGCAAAATTATTGAAAAACACATGCTTACTGTTTTTTACCCCCTCATCCTTTAAGGGGAATTCTTTGTTATCATTGCTAGGTTCCTGGTCTTCTGATGTACTGAGTAGGCTACTGGATAGAAATGCAGCATAGAAAGAATGCTGCTCACATAAGAAAATGCTTCTTCTGGAGTTCAATAATGGAACAGAAAGCTGGGGGTGCCTTTGGATACACAGGGATAGAAAAGTTAGGGGATTGATTGCTTCAATTCATGGGAGTTAAGAGAAAAATCTATCCAAAAAAAGATTATAGAAAAAAATTTATTTGTATTATGTGTTGTATTCTTGGGTTGTTTTTTTTTCCTGCCTCTTCAAGAATATATTATTCTTTGGTACTTTGGGTCATCTGATTTATTTTTTAAATTTTTTTTATTTTTATGCAGCACTGTACTGAGATAAGATTTGAGGCTGGACTAAGAAGACACCATTTTATTTGAAGGACTTAGGATATTCCTCTGCCCAATTATTTTTTGAACTTTTAAAGATCAATAAATTGAATAGATAGCCACCCATATAATGACATCTTGGGTTCTAGAGAATAAAATTCACCAACTCTCTCCTCTTCCCAGTTTCTTAGAATTTACCTTTTGAAAGATTAAGCGATGACTGACTGTTCTCCAAAAATGTACCTGTTCTTCCTCTGTGGAGTGACTTATTCAGTCTCTAACATTTTAGTGTACATTGATTTACATTTCAGTTGTCTGATAACTGCAGAAACTGGGGCCTGGGGACACAGGTGAGAAAACTCCCAGCTGAGGGAAGGTATTTGAAGTGGGAATAGAGTAAAAGTGTAGAAGTGGGCAGAGGAGGGAATCAAAGACAGATTTCATCTATTTGCTTTTTTGCCTAAGGCTGAGTTAGCCACCGAAATTTAAAAATGCAAATAAAAAAGTTACGTTTCTCAAGGAAAGCCTCCTTTATAAAAGTAAAAGGCAATATTTCAGGCTGGAAAGACTATGTTTTTTTTTTTTTCCCATGTAGTATTACTTGTTAAGGCAAAGTTTTCTCTGGAATAAATGAAAGACATTTACTATATTTTCTCTAGGTACACTTCTAAGCCTTTCAACAAATATGAGAAAAGCTAGAAAGGAATCTTCCTTTCATGAAAACTTATTTTTGTAGGATGGCTTTAAAAATTCATCATATTTGTCAAAATATGACAATTATTTATCAAACTTGATAGACTTCAGGGCTGTTTCCTGGTCTTATTTCATTTACTTTCTGTAAGCAATCCCTCTCCTTCTTTTGACAAATGAAGGCAAACAGCATTTACAGACTGACATATTTTTCCCAGTGCCATCATCATTGGATTTAATGATTGCCAGCGATGACGTTTTTTTCTTCATTTTTAGCCCTAATTCCACAATACAAATGGAACACAAAAGCAGGTTTATGTGGCAAGCCCCATTTGAGGGATAAGTATAGTTCAAAGCCCTAGGGAGATGTCTTGTTTATAAAGCTCTTCCTTCCATTAACACTACCTGACCTTCAGGGTGGTCTCACAGAGCCCTCATGTGCCACAGATAACAGGCCTCAGGATGACTAAGACTGTATGTGTCACAAATCCTCGATAGCAGAAAACCCAAATTATCTTGTCACCATTTCACACAAATGAAATAGAAGCCCAAGATAAGGACAATGGCTGTTTTCCACAAGATGGCAGTGGTCTTTGTGCAAAGAATTGAAGCATAGCAATTCACTGGGTCTGATACCAACTGTGACAGAATTTTGCCCTTGTGAATTTAATGCCTGTGAAAGCCATGTCATGGTTGTTTTCTCTGCCATGGGCTGAGTTCTGAAGAACAATTAGCTCTATTTTCATTGGAGAGAAAAAATGCTGCATATATAATATAATGTCTTATATAATGTCTTTCTCTAAGGAGCCAAAAGTATTTTGCAGCTGTTATTTAATTAACCTCACACTATGCCTCTGAGGCAGGAAAAAGGAATTACTGTATATCCTATTTATCACAGTGAATTTAAATAATTCACTGATATCTTTCATAGGGGGAAATGGTGGCACAGGGAATAAAACATTTGTTGAGTTCTGGTGCATAGCCCTAATCATTAAACCAAGATGATTTCTGTAGAGGGTGATGTTTATAAATTTAGAGAAGAGATTCTATTTAGTCCATGTTAAAAAACAAATTCTTCACAAATGCAGATTCCAAAACAGTGATTTTCCCATTTTAATTTGAGCTCTTAAGTACTTGAGCTTGTGAATTTGTTGCTTAAGAATAGTGGGGAGCTTTCAAAACACAAAATCTGAGGTCTGTCCCAGATAGTCTGCTTTCATACATCTAGGAAGGGGCTTAGGAATTTGCATATATTAAATATAACCCAGGTGATTCTGAGACCTGTGGTCCTGCCCACACTTTGAGATACTGCTCTACAAGCCTCGAGTAATATACTGGTGCGAAAGAGAAATGGACCCAATTTTCTGAAATTAAAAGGATGTAACTTCTTTAGAGAAAGATATTCTGTATTACTTAAGAACTTGAAACATAGCGCTTTCCCTCAATTTGGAAGGGTAAATCCGTAAGTGCAATTATTATGCTTTATTCATAAGTTTTATTTAAAAATCAGTTAACAAAACTTTAAGCATAATTATTTTTAAATTGTACTGTCAGATGAATAACTGTAATGTTTTTAAAAAACTTTAACACATGATTTATCTTTCTCTTGAATTCAGTGGTCACTTTTTGTTTTTAAGTTTATTTATTTTGAGAGGGGTGTAGAGAGAATCCAAAGGGATTTGAGGGAGAGAGAGAATCCAAAGCAGGCTCTATGTCAGTGCAGAGCACAATGTGGGGCTCGAACTCATGAACCATGAGACCATGACCTAAGCCGAAAATCAAGAGTCAGATGCTTAACTGACTGAGCCACCAAAGCGGCCCTCAGTGGTTACTTTTGCATAGACTTTAGGTAGCTGGATTCTGGTTTATCTAGAATCTTATACTCCTAGGACTAGAGGGGACCCTAAAGATATTCAGGTGACAGGTGTATATAAAAGTTAACCTACTTCTGGTAGCATGAATCTGTTCTCCTTCTGAGATAGAAATCAACCAAGTCTAAAACTTGGTCTTACCTGCTTCTTCAATTGGACACATACAAGCTCTCGTAATTGATAAAATGGTAAACTTGACTGAATCATTGAGTTAACAGATGCCACATTCTGAGTAGGTATGAGTCTATGGTACGGGATGTTTAAGGGAGATGGTAAGAGACTGCATGAAGGTGGCTGTGTGACTGTCGTAACCCCTCCCTGGCATTTAGGGTACAGGAGGGTCAAGGGTTGGATTGTGAAGTGAAGGAGAACTTTCACAGAGGGCTATTTGGTGTGCTATGACTCTTGAATCACAGAGAAATGGTGTGTTTCTGCCTTTTGTCAAGTCAAGAGAAAGTGTGATCTAAGGAGAAGGCAGAGACTTAATTTGGACTTCTGGTGATTTGGTGAACATAATGATGGATGTATAATTACTACCTGGAAAATCTTATGGCAAGAGAAAGGCTGTCAGACTTCTTTAACAGCCAGATTGCTCTCAGAATAGCTGCATTCTTATGTCATCATATTCTTGCCAGTCCTTGGCGGTGTCTAGCTGCCTAATGTTTACCAGTTTATTAAATGTAAGCTGATATCTTATTTTTTGTTTTAATTTGCATTTCTCTGATAGCCAGTGAACCTGAGCATCTCACTAAATGCTTGTTACATTTTGATATTTAAAAAAATACATTGTTTATTCATAGTCTTTGCCCATTTTTCCACTGGGCTGTTATTTTTTTCCTATTGATTTACATAAGTTCTGGGTAGAATCTACTGTATGTTTATGTACATAGCATATCCTCATGTAATTCTTTGATGCTTTCAGAAGTTTCAAATATATTCTCCCATTCTGTCAATTGTTTATTAACTTTGTGTTATCCTTCACTGAATAGAAATCCTTAATTTGGTTGCAGTGAAACTCACCCCCTTCCCTTTGTTTAGTCTTTATAATTTTTTTAAGCAGTCCTAGCTAGCTTAGGATACAAAAAATGTTTACCCGTGTTTTTCCCATTGGTTGCAAATTAATTACTTGTTATATATGTTTATATTTATGCAGAGATGTAAAAATTATTTCTATTCTGCTCAAGTTTAGAAAATAATCAAGATGACGTATAATAAAATAATTGTATAAAAAGCCTACTCCTATAAAAATGGATACATTCAAAGTGTCAACAACAGGAGAGACAATTTAAAACTATATAGTTAGTATTTCTCAAGGTGAGGACTGTGGGCCCTTGCATCATAGTCATCTTAGATATTCATTGGAAAGGCAGATTTGAGGCCCTTATCCCAGACCTGCATAATCAGAATCTCTTGATGTGGGCCCAGAAATGTTTATTCTTAATATAACTTTTGTGATATTTTGAATGTATACTCAGAACTGTTTAATAGCACTAGTGTAAAAGCGCTAAGTTTGAGCTTTAAATTATGATTTGAGTTTTTGGCTGCACTGATCATGAGGAAAACATTATAGGATATAAATTCTAATTGTGTGATGAAAATAAATGCATAAATTCTTTATGAGAAATAAGCCTTTTTCCGGTTCAAAATCTGAAAGTATATATCCCTATCCATGCTGACTCTTCACGAATCCTTTTAAAGAGGATGCTGAGTGATATAAAGACAATCTTTTTAAAAAGTTTTTTTAAAGTTTATTTACTTTGAGAGAGAGAGAGAGAGAGAGAGAGAGAGAGAGAGAAAATGTGCACATACAAGTTGGGGAGAGGCAGAGAGAGGGAGAGAGAGAATCCCAAGCATCCTCCAGCACAGAGGCTGATGTGGGTCTATGAACAGTGAGACCATGACCTGAGCCAAAATCAAGAGTCAGATGCTTAATCTACTGAGCCACCCAGGCACCCTAAAAATTAAAAAAAAAAAAGTAGTAATGGTTTTTATGTGGTCTTTGGTTTATTTAATCTTCAACAGAAACTAAGAGTAAAACATTAAAGTAACTGCATGAATGCATTTTCCCAGCTGAGTTTGAATTTGTTTTTTATACTTTATCAAGATTAATAATGACTAGTTCAAACAATTCTGCATTGTAAGGAATATTCTTGAGGAGAGGGAGGGCAAGATAAAGACAGAATCATCACAGGTCTTCCTGGTTCAAAAATTTTTTTTTGTCAAAATGTGGTATTAATAGGAACATTGGGAAAGTATCAACATGTTTAGGTAACAGTGGCCTAGGTTATTACGTAATGAGAAGAGTATGGGAAAAACTACTTGTAGTCCACTACTGGAGACTGAATTATTCAAAAATTCCTGAAGTGTTCTTTCTTTCTACTCCAAAGCTTTCAATTGCTGATCAATAGATGAAAAAGCCCCAGGAGCCCATGGTATTGGTTTTGTTGTTAGATATCCTACTTAAGGACTCGCTTCTATGATAATGTGTCACAGTTACTATAATTTGATTGAAAAACACTTAGCACTAGTTCAGTATACCTAGAGTCATAAAATTTTTGGTTAGAAAAAAAAAAACCTTACAAGTTATCTGGCTCAATTCCTCGTTTTATATGAGAAAACTGAGAAGACAAAGAAGCTTAGGTCTTTCCTTTATTGGCAAAGCTGAGTCTAGAATTCAGTACTACTAAACCAAAATGCAAGAGAAAATTGAGAACAGAGCTTTCTTCTGGAGAATATTGGCTTCAGGACAACACTGAGGTAGATTTTCTTCATGCCTGCCAACTTCCCGAGAAGGGCAGAGGGGATTAGGTGAGCACTTCAGAATACATGAAGTGTTTAATTGTGAGATAATTTTAGATTCACATACAGTTGTAAAAGTAATATGGAGAATTAGCATGTGCTCTTTACCTAGTTTCCCCCAATGATACCATCTTGTGTGACTATAGTACAATATCACTTCCAGGATATTGACATTGATGCAGTCAAAATACAGAACATTTCCATAAGGATCTTTCATGTCGCTGGTAGATGCATATGTTAATAATTTTTTTTACCTAATATCTATTTATTAGACTATGTGCAAGATCAGATAAAATTTCTATTTCTTCCATGTTAAGTCCAGGAACATTCTCTATTACCATTCAGACGAAATGAGCTTCACGAAGAATCTTCTTTTCTTCTTTTCTAAGAGAGAACAAACTCAGTCCTTCCTGTTCTTCACCTGTAAGGGTTGGGGGGTGGGGGCTAGATGGCAGAGAGTCCTATTTGGGAAAAGCAGTTAATGACTCCACGATGATTGTAACCTTCTCGTAATTTCTTTGAAAATGTTTCCAAATCAAGACCAAAAGAAAAAAAAGAATAAAAAATAAAATTGAAATATTGAGTTACCTTAAATTAACAAAAGTACTATAAGACTAAAGCCATTCATAAACAGTATCCATATTAAATTCTGAAACTTTGGTTTATATTTGGATGTTAAATAAACATTTAAGAAAAATGTATTTAAGATGAATAATCTTAAGAATGTGATAAGAAAATATGGGGATTTGGGTTTGATCAACGGGATTTTAGTTAAAATTCTTGCGGAGGCTTGACATCAATAATTACTGTATAGGGAGTAAGCAGCAGGCATGAAGTTTCAGTTAAGCAAGATGAATAAGCTCTAGAAATCTGCTATACAGCATTGTATCTATAGTCAACAATAATATATCGCACATTTAAAGTTTGTTAGGAAGATAGATCTCATATTAAGTGTTCTTACTATAATAAAAAATTGTTCTTTACATCTGTAGCAAGCAACCTCTGTACAGAAAGTAAATGAGCGTTTAAAAAATAAAGTGGAAATATCAAGGCAAATCTTGCTGATAAAATATAAGGAAAAAAATCTTTATTAGAAAAATCTGGAAAATAATATTTCTGGGTGACAAAAAATGAATTGGATCTAGATTTATTAGGAGGACATTTTTTCTTTCTTTCTTTCTTTCTTTCTTTCTTTCTTTCTTTCTTTCTCGGAAGGTATTTTATTTTTTTTAATGTTTATTTATTTTTGAGAGAGATAGAGCACAGGTAAGGGAGGGGCAGAGACAGGGAAGAGCAGAGAGAATTTGAAGTAGGCTCCAGGCTCTGAGCTGTCAGCACAGAGCCCGACATGGGGCTCGAACCCACGAGCCATGTGATCATGACCTGAGCCGAAGTCAGACACTTAACCAACTGAGCCACCCAGGTGCCCCAATAAGGAAGATATTTTCAATGAAAATATAGAGAAGTTAAAATTTCTGTGTCCATAATTGACAGCTATCAGGTATCAGATAATTTTTTCTAGAATTTCTTTTGAGTCAAAACAATAGGAATATCGATAGGGCCAATTTTATGTCTTGCATAATTAGTAGTAGTAATATCTCAGGAAAACTCTTTTGAACTAATTAACTTAAGGATAATAGCAATAGACCAAAATCATGTAATTTCTAAGTTAGATTTAGAGTGAAGAGCCTAATTCTTATTTTTACATAAGAGAGCAAACAAACTAATAAACAAAATGCTCTTTTAACGGATTCCAGAGGAGAGGACTAGGACTTACCTGGTTCAAGATAAGGCTGTCTTTCTGCCTTTCATTATTTTATTGCTTGCTCCACTGTCTGACATCAAGGTCACTGGCAGCTTAATCCTAATTTCTGAAGCACAGTCAACAACTATTTATTTTCCTTCAAAATAGGATTGAAGTTCTGTGAAATGATTTGAAGTGATAACAAAACGTTATCCATCGTAAAACTAACCAAGAACTAATAAAATCTTCCCATCTATCTTTAGCAATCTTAGGATGGTGAAAGTTTAATATTAGCCAAATTGCTATAAACATGCAGGAAATACCCAGGGAAGTCATTAGAGTCAGAATCCAACACGATTCAATGAGTTTTTAACTGACAATTTTAGGGGGGAAAATATATTTTTTCCTTGTTCATATGATTTAGTCTTTTCTGATTTTGTCACCACCAGAAACAATAATTTTTCATTTTCTGATTGACTATACTGGATATTTAAAAATCTCACCCTGCAAACATGGGGTGCAAACACACAGAGAAAGCCTTCAGTATTTCATGTGTTCACTGTTCTTGTTTAGCCATTGGTTAGGAAAGAAGGTTGAACTGTCAAAACTTCATTAATTGCTAAAAATTCAGCTCCAGTCATTGAATTATTAATCAGAAAATAAAAGTGACATATAAGTTGTTCAAGGTGGAACAACTCCCATGGGGCCAGGATGGGAGACTATTTAGGTGGGTTTAGCAAATCCTGCACGTGCCAGAAAATAGCACATCAACCAGGACATTCATTGGCTGGTGTAGTAAAGAATAGCAGGCATGTGTAGGGCTCGAAAGTTGGTGAAGCAGATGATAACACACACACATGATGGCCTGGACCTTGAGAAGGTGAGCTTACCAAGAGAACACTAGACTTTTCAGAATGAAACGCTTGACCTGTGTTTAATTAGATAATCAAAAGAAGTCATAAGAGATTATAGTCCATTAAAGAGGCTTGAAAGCACACCCTTATACTCAGGGTAACCCCATGTTTTATAACTCCCTTCATCAATAAGCCAGAACCTAAATTTTTTTATGAAAACCAAGAGCTTCACATCCATTCTTTTTTGCCAGAGGTAATAATCTTCTGCAGTAAGACAATACAATCTGTTTGACAGATGTGAACCACCTTGTTCTGCCTTTATGAGAGCCCAGGGGCTGGTCTTTGAGAGGTAGACTGCTTATCCAGTGTGAGGTTACCAACACTGGATCATTCTATTTTAACTTCTTTCTCTGGGGGGATAATAGTAATAATTGAATACTTTTGTTTTGCATTGTGAGGAACGATAACATCATGTTTAAACTTACTTTCCTTTCATTAATTTTTCATAATTGTACTTTCTGAATTTGTACTCACATAAACACTCCACTGTAATCCTAGGCTATGTTTCTCTTATAGTTTATAAATAGAAACCTTTAAAATTCTGCATCCATAGTTTAGGGACATGAATTAATTACCTGCAACTCTTCACTACCTCTTGTGACTATTTTAGCTTATTACCATGGTAGCCATATGCTCTAAATGTTAACCTGAAAACAATACAAATTAAGAAGATATATTTTACCTTCTTTTCCACTATATCACTGTCTGTTTGATCAATGTGGGAGTATAAGACCAGGATTACATATTCTATATTATTTAATGTTAAATGCATGAATTTTAGAAAGTAGTTAAAATTTCTACCTTTTTCCATCTTACACCTTTGGTTACCAGGAAACTATGTGAGGGCAGTTTGAGAGACAAAGGAAATTTTGAGGTGAGAGATCACTGTCTTTAGTTATCTACAATTTATCTCTAAGGACAA
Source organism: Panthera tigris (assembly GCF_018350195.1). NCBI lineage: Eukaryota > Metazoa > Chordata > Mammalia > Carnivora > Felidae > Panthera > Panthera tigris. The sequence goes on from NC_056667.1 coordinate 166,607,096, forward strand.
TATAATTTTGCGTGAGTGATGCATGAAGATAATCAGTTGTACAGTGTAAATTGTTCTTATTGCTTTCTTTTGTTATTCCAATTGGCTCATGAAAGATAATCTTAAATTGGATCTGATATGCATCTATAGCATATATAGAGAGAAGAGTTCAGGCAGTATATCTATTTCATCCAGTAGAGCGACAGTTATAATTCTGCTCTTTTTACAATCTGAATCATATATAAAATTTGCCTGGCATTGTGAAGGACTCAGAATATGATGGTTCAACCCTAGGCATGTTAGAAAATGATAGCTTTATTCTCAGTTGAGAGCACAAATTTGAGCATATCTCAAATTCTTCAAATTTTTGGCCCAGTTCTTTCTGGGCTAGGCAAGTAAGCCTGGGACTCACGTACTGTATCTGCTTCTGCTTTGGGTAGGGAAAACATTGCAGTTTCAATGCACAAGTATATTTTTCTTGAGGTATTAGATTTATATATGCTTTCAAGCCAGGAAAATGGGTCATTCTGTATTTGAGCTGCAACACCTATAAATTCTAAACTGTAAAATCTAGTTATTGGAAAGGTGTAGCTCATAAGTACTGTTAACGTTCTATGGTTAACTGATAACCCTGGACAAATTTAACTCATGTAGACTAACACTAATTTATAATTGAAAAGCAAGAACAACAGTGACTGAAAACTTTAAGTAACTCAGAACAAAATGAATGGTGCATGGAAAAATTAAGTGGCCTATCTGAAAATAATATGCAGCCAGCCATACATTTGTATGCAAGCAAATCAGGAACTTAAACATTTGGCTAATGTGTGGCAGCTCGAAGGTTCCAGATGTAACTGGAGGTGGGGAGGACTTTTTTCTCCCAGCCACCTCTTTACGGGATTTCATGTTCAGTTCTCGATCCCTGCTTATTATATTCTTCTCGAAGCTACTATTTGAGTTCTGCCCAACTTTGCCAGTGAGTGACCGTGTGCCTCCCATATTGCCCAAGGCATCAGGTGCATAAAGTACACTTTAGTTGAACATTTGAAATCATGGTGGCATATGCTCAGCATAGCAGACAACAGAAAATAACCTAAAACCATTCTTCTTAAAAGTCCTTGCCATCTCTACCTTGGGATTCCTTATGATTATCTCTTTCCTTGACTTTTGTATGTTAATAGGATCTCCCTTACTCCCTTGAACATTCCTCCCAATCATACTCAAAATTTTGCAAACATCTTGAAATAAGATTCAGAATTATAATATTCCATTAACATATCCTAGTTCAAATTCTTAAGCAGTCCTTTTTATCCCACTAAGCAAAGAAAAATCTAAGCATTTTTCTTTCTCTATTATACATATGTAAAATGAAAGTTATGGAATTACTTGGCATTCATAAGGACATCAGAAAAAAGAACTTTCATTCTTGGTGCATTCCTGGCATCTCATCAAAAGAATTTTTTGTGTACTTCTGACTTTTTGTTAATGATTATTCTTGTATCTGTTAGTCATATATTATTCAAGAGTAGTCATACTACCTGTGCAACTTCAAACTTTGTCTGTATAGCAATATCACTTTGGTATCATTGAACTGGCATAGTAAAGAGTATTCTAAATTATTTGAATGTAGAATTCCAGTGAGCCACATTCTTGTAATGATTTTTAGATTTTCAGATTCTAGAAATTATAGATTTTCAGTAGCTTTAATGAAGGAGCAAAAATAGGATACTTTTTGTCTTGATGGTGATGAAGACTTGTTTGTTTTTCTTGCAGATTCAGATTTCTCGCTACTGTCTGATAGATTTTTTCTGGGAAAGGCAACCTTTATATCACAATTTAATTTTTTTAATATATAATTTCTTTGAAATTCTATAGGACTAATAGGACTTATAGGACTCTTATAGCTAAGAGTGTTAAAACAGTGACTAGAGACATTAATTTAAACCACTTTCATTTCATTAAAGTTACCAAGAGACTTGCTTTTAAAGAATTTCATGGATTCATGGAGCTGGGTCATCTGGTCTGTTCACTCACAATATAGAAAATTAATCTATTTGTACCTTCTTTGTATATCTTAATTATTTTAAAATAATCTCTTCCCATATAGCCCCAAACCTTTTCTCATATACTTAAAATCTTGTCTCTTCAAAACATTGCTTTTCCCTTGAAGGTAAAGTCTCTTTATCCCATGATTTTATTCCCTTCTGACCGTCCCTTTGATTTTACTCTTTCCTGCTTGGCTTTCTTCCCTGAAAAAGTATATCCGTATGTGTTCAAGGAGCTCAATTAATTCTGGTATTTATTTAACCCCATATTAAGATACTTTGAGATCATTCCTATACATGGGTTACGCCTAACTTTTTTTGCGGGGGGGGGGGTGGCAGTGGGGGGAACTCCAAGATTCTGAAGTTTGGCTTGTTGTTTGTTTATATAGGTATTTTAACCTATAAAGGGGTTAATAAACCCCTTTGTATCATAAAAATGTAAGATTAGTATGCTATAATCTACAGAATCTCAGCTATTATGTATAATAGGTCCCAGTGTTGCCCCCTTGGCTATACTCTGTTGTGTATATGTTCTTTCTATCAGACAGCTTTTAATAAAGCCTTATGGGTGATCTGAAAACTGACTAAACCTAAAATTACACTGAGCAGCCACTATGAATCTCTTCCTTGTTTAATGCTGGGCTATATATCAATAACTATAGTAGCAGCTAATGCTGGTGATGTTGAAGATGTCTGTCAATCAAATACATAATGATTAATTATACCTTTTTCCCTCTAGTTTAGATTCAGTTAAAAAAATACACAATTCTTATACAGAAGCATAATACTAGGTTTTTGTTGTTGTTGTTCTTTGTTTTCTGATAAAACTGGACTGTGGACCTGCCACCATAGATTTCCTGAAACTTGTCTTCATAGCTAGTATTTAGCATGGACATTTAAGAAGACTTAAAGTAGACATCTGGCTACATGTGTGGGGAATCAACATGCTTGATATCCAAAGGAAGAGGCAGGCTTCTAGTGCGACTTCTACTAGGCAAGCCATGAGCTTTGATCTTGCTGTGCTTCCTGCATAGTGGCAGGGGCAAGAATAGATTTCCCTTCTTGGGGACAGGCTATTGCAAAAAGGCCATCCTGGGAGGAAAGTCACTGTTGCCTGGTGTTTTTTCAAACCTTACCAATCAGTTAAGTCACTCTTGCTGTCTGAGAGGGAGGGAGGGAGGGAGGGAGAGAGAGAGAGAGAGAGAGAGAGAGAGAGAGAGAGAGAGAGAGAGAAACTCCTTCTTCTCAGTATTTCTGAATGGAAAAGGCAGTCACTTTTCATAGGCAAAAGCAGGAATATCTAGGGAGGGAGAGATGGTCCCCACTTTAGTAACTGCCATTTAATGAATACTTATTATGTACCAGGCACTGTGCTAAGTACTTTGCATTTGTAGTATATTTAAAGCCTCATAGTAAACCGTAAGATTACCTACCTTTTTTTTTAATGTCTAGCATTTCTTTCCCCCCATCTTCTGCTAATAACCCTCTCTTCATTAGGAGAACCAATATTATCTAATTCATAGAATACTAGTAGAGCTTCCAAATAAATACCCACTAGAGTCAAACATGCTTAAGCTGCACCATTGATAGTTCTTTACCCCAAGGCATAGTGATTTGTCCAGAAGCTGAACATGTGCCCCAAGTAGTTGGAATTCAAATCATGTCATCTGCAAATTAGGGTAGATTTGCTTCCTCCTTTCTAATAGTTGCATCTTATTTTAGAAATTAAGTTAAATAATTTATAAAGTTCAAAATAGGTGTTGATTTTTCAGGGTACTCTGAGAGATCATAGATTTTTTTTCTTTGAAATTTTCAAATAATAAATTATATTATGAGATTTACTAATATTTCTAATCTGAGTTTAACTCAGAGCCAGACACAGTAGGGGCTCTTAGCTAAAAACAGATAAATTCATGAAGGGTCAGTAGGCAATTTTGTGGATGATTTACATATTATATTGGATGTTAACAATGATTGTAAAAGCAGTCTATAAACTTATTGATGAGAACAGAAACTCTTTTGAAAATCTTAGTCATAGGTTTTGCAATTGCAAAGATGTTACACTTTTACCTGAAGATTGTTCCTTTATATTTTATTTGAGTGCTTGATTTGATTTCATTTTAATCCTTAATTTCACTGTTGCCATAATTTAGCATGTTTAATTCCTGGAAAGCTTTAATTCCTCTTTCTGCTAACTCACCCATGTTCCATTCTTTAACATAATTCCCTTCTCATGAGTCTTTACATGCAAACCATTATAATTATTTAAACATAGGAGGCCTGGAGGTTTATTTGTCTTTCTTTCTTTTCTCTTCTTCCTTTTTTCCCCTTCCCTCCTCCCTGACTTTATTGAAACATACTTGACAAATAACATTGTGTAAATTTAAGGTGTAAAATATCCTTCTGCATTTTTTTTCTTTTCTTTTTAGAGAGAGATAGCAGGGGAGAGGGCAGAGGAAGAGAGAGAGAATGGAGAGAGTGAAAGAGAATATTTTTCTTTTTAAGTTTATTTGAAGGAGAAGACGGGTTGGGGAGGGGCAGAGAGAGAGGGAGAGAGAGAATTCTAAGCAGTCTCCACACTGTCCACACAGAGCCGGATGCAGGTCTTGAACTCACAAACCGGGAGATCATGACCCGATCCAAAATCAAGAGTCGGCTACTTAACTGACTGAGCCACCTGGGCACCCTGAGAGAAAAAGAGAATCTTAAGCAGGCTCCACACTCAGTGTGGAGCCTGACACTGGGCTCGATCCCACAACCGTGAGATCATGACCTGAGCAGAAATCAAGAGTTGGGAGCTCAACTGACTGAGCCACCCAGGTGCCCCCCAATCCTCTGCATTCTTAAGGTCACTTTCCCACTGTAGTCTTCTGTAAGTTTACAGAGATGCCATTTCAGCCAATTTACTAGAGACTTCTTTTTTTCTTTTTGCAAAATAACTACAAAAAATATAAAATTGACATTGGAAAATAAAGTTATCATAACACAATTTACTTGGTGTATTTTGAAAATCTTAGAGTGTAGATGAACAAGATAATCTTTTCATATCCTGGCATTCCTGTGATCCTTGGAAAATGCCATCATTTTTATTTTATGGAGGTGGGAAAAGGGGATGAGAACTAGATGCCAATTAATTTACCTTAAGTTACATGGACTTTATCTTCACTTGACTGAGAGAGACCAAATATCTGGCTCCTTTGCTCCCTGGATCATCTTTCTCCTTGATTTATGTCTACTTGAAATATAATATTACACACAGTGCCTTCACAGGTTATTCTTAGGTAAATGCCCATTAGACAATCATGATTTGATCTCTGCACATTATTCCTGTAGAACCTTACAACATTTTATTAATCACAGTATACTCGCATGTGATCCTAAATGCCAAAATATAATGCCTTATGGATTGATCATATAGTGCGCAAAATAATTATTCAGAATTCCTGGGATTAATTTAGTTTCTATTTTAACAGAGCAATCACTGTACCTGAATGACCTTGGATATAAGATTAGAAGCTATAGTATTTAGTTGGTGGGCCCCATATTATTTAAGAGGTTCTACTAAAATTGTGAGAAAACAAATAGAACAGCAGTCTCTATACTTATAAATTACATTGCTGGACTGTCAAAACATTTTACGAAAGCAAAAAAAAAAAATCTTTTGAGAAATCTGTCTTCAGATTTTTGTCAGTTAATATTTTTATACCAAAGAGATAAGTGCTTTCTGCAGTCATGTGATCTTTGCTCGTATTAGATAACTTTGTGCTTTCTTTTAAATGAGAAAACTCTTGGCTTTATCGAGTTCTCTATATACTGAATGATACAATGTCTTGGAAAGCACCTCATTGATTTTTGTTGAGAGAAGTTGCTATTTTAAATTTTGGAATATAAGATTGTTGTTGAAGTAGAAGTGTTGCAATAGTCACTGTGAGGAAAGTTGAGGACAATTAAATAAAATTTTAACTGAAATTCATGATGAATTGGTATTTGTACAAGATACCAGTAATTCAGAGATAAATATAACAAACGATTTCTGTCCTGATTTTTTTTCTCAGCCATATTGAAAGCAAGTGTTTGCAATAAGACAGCATTGATTTTTGTCCCAAAACAAAGAGCTTTTTTCCCCCCAAATCAAAGCAACTCCAAGGTCAAAACAAAACAAAACCTGAAAATGTTTTTCATAAAGGCAGCGAGTTTTCTTTTTTAGTTATCTCACCCCAACGTAATTAGATTGTATGTAAAGTTGTCAAAGCATTTTCCAGGTGTAAAATATTTCGGGTAACTATAAAGCAATAAAACAGAAAATGAAAAATGAGACAAAATGGATTTATACATAGAATAGTTTATCATCAGTTATGCTAGGTGATATCTTGAAAATAGTATTTGAAGTAATATTATATGATTTAGCTGCAAGTATGTGTGGCAATAAATTCAAGTCTAGAGTTATCCTTCAGTCATATAAAATATTGAACACAGCATATCATTTTAAAATGATGTGTAGTGCACCATGTAGAGAGCAAAATGACAATCTGCGATAATACTTTCTGACCCCAGCTCTCCAACAAAGCCACAGTTTAACTGGTTTATTGACAGGGTAGATTATTATAGATTAGAGTGGTTCACAAAAGATGGCAGCTTCTATTCTTTTGTAATAGTCCAACTGAGCTGTTTTTGAAAAGCTTTCATCTGAGGGACTCAAAACATTACTAACATGTACTTTTATGTCTAAACATTTATCTAGTAGCTACTTATGTGCAGCGCATTTGGAATCATAATTAGTATTCATCAATTATTCCTATGGGATATTCTAGAATATTCAAGTCATTTAAAAATGAGTTGCTGAGGCTAAGGATTAACCCCTTGAAAGAAACACTGGTAGACCACTTGTTCTCCAAAGCTCAACTCTGTCCTTGTATAGTTGACTCATATTTATGACTTGAGTAGGGGGGAACATATCAATTAGCCTTTTGAGAACCATTTGATTTGGGGCAAATTCCTTTACCTCCATTCGTTTCTGTCCTTACATGGTTGTAAATAAGAACATCATTAATTTTCATCATTCCACTTGCTTTACAGAAAACTTGATTTGACTCATGTGCTATTTTGTTTTTCCAGAAAAGATTTATGTATATCAAGTATAATTAAACACTTCTTTGTTACTGCAAACACTTTGAAGAAAGGGTTTCATTTCATGCTTAGGGGACATTGTATTTTCTTAGAAACTTAAACCCTTTGAATTCTCTTCATATGTTTCTGTGGAATATTTAGCAACTGAAATCTCCTTCATTTAAAGTGTCATGAACAACAGATGGTGCCCCTAAAAAGACTAGTTTCATATTCGAGTCACTTTGCAATAAAGCAATATCCTTGAATTGTATTCAAAGTAAACTTAGTGCTTGTGGGTACAGATTAGAAAGCTAAATGAACCAGAAGATAGGAATGACAGATAATAATAATTCTTGCAATTGAATAATTTCACTGTTGTCTTAATTATCAAATCCTGGTTAGAATTACAGGGTGGGACTTTGGTATCTCTGAGTTCATCCCCATCCACACACTTTGAGACTTGAACAAAAGTTTCCTGCTTGACTTTTTAAGGGAAGTATGTCTTTAGATTCCTTCTGTGAATTGCCCTTTACTCTGAACTTCATTTGCACCCTTAGTCCTCCTGGGTCTCCAGGCTACCAGCCCACACTGCAGATTTTGGACTTGCCAACCTCCATAGTTGTGTGAGCTGATGCCTTATAATAAATCTCTTCCTATATATGTACATTTCCTATTGATTCTGTTTCTTTGGAGAATGACTAATACAAAGGGTTTCCAGTTTGGTATAAAATATGATAGATTAAGAAATGAAGAGGGGCGCCTGGGTGGCTCAGTTGGTTAAGCGTCCAACTTCGGCTCAGGTCATGATCTCACAGGTGGAATATTTTCCACCTTCCATTCTTCATAAGGGTGGCATCCCACACCAGTTTCAGTGGTGAGGCTTGAATATATTCTTATCTTCCATACAAAGTCATTTAGGTCAGGGGCACCATGTGGCTCAGTCGGTTAAGCAGCCGACTTTGGCTGAGGTCATGATCTCACTGCTCTTGAGTCAGAGCCCCAAATCGGCTCTGTGCTGTCAGTTCAGAGCCTGGAGCTTCTGATTCTGTGTCTCCCCCTCTCTCTGCCCCTCCCCCACTCATGCTCTGTCTCTCTCTGTTTCTCAAAAAATGAATAAATGTTAAAAAAGAATTAAAAAAAAAGAAATGAAGAAAGAGTGGTGAGGAGATTGCGGCTTCACTCTAGATCTGCAGCTATCCTCCTGTGTGATTCTGGGTGAGTCTCAATGGACTTTTTTGATACAGGGAAGCTTTAAGTCCATTGAGACTCACCCAGAGGAAGTTCAACAAGCTCAACTCTTATATCCTTTCCAGCTTTAACATAGATGGCTACAATCCCTGGATGTTGTTGGCCTGGGGGAGGCCTATAGCTTTTCTGGTACCTCTTCCATCACTACCATGGTATTAAGAATTATGGGAAAGATTTACAAAATGGGGCATTTGCTGAATATAAAGAAATAAGTGTCTTCATTAATAAGTAGATATAAAGTGGCAAGGCCCATTTATCTTATCCTATATTCAATCAAAATCAAAATAAGTAATCCATTCACAAAACAATCAAATTCTTATTACAAGTGATTCTTATCTATGTTAGGCATTTTGTTTTAATACATTGATGGAGAATTTAATAATTCTAAAAGAAAAAAAAAGGACAAGAAAATAAGTAGACAAAGCTTCAGGAATGAGGTCTCCCAGGAGTGTGAGTTGAGACTCCCTGAGGCATCAAATTGGAAACTTAATGGGAGATGTGTGTATAATTGCCACTGTATCAGTGCCTTAAGCGTTTCCAGTTTCCTATTACATGTTTTACTGAACATTTTATTAAGTGATTTATTTGCTTTCTCTCCCACTTTTCTTTTGAATCTTGATTTTAAGAATCCTTGTATTTTCTCTCTGTTAACTTCTATTTTGTTCTCATTATTCCCAGATATTCTTTTCGAATGAAATGGAAATTAAGTTTTAATTAGCTATGTATACTTTTTATCTGCATATCAGTCGTTAACATTATCATATTCATTATCTTTACAGATTTTTGTTCATTTGCTTTGTGCTACTTTTGTAGACACCATATAGTTTATGGACAAGACGCAATTTATGAGGATTTAAAGATGAATATAGAGAGCAATTAAATGAAGGATTATATAAAAAAGAAGCAGATGTCCCAGTATAAAATAGAATAATATCATTCCTTTATCATAGTTGTGTAAGAATTCATCACAAACAAATTTCAAACACCAAAAATGCAGATTTAGAAGCCATTGCTACATGTTAAGAATTATCATTAAACTGACCTCATACTATTGGCTGTAAACTCTATTCCTTGGTCTAAAGACATGCAATTTGGTGGTCCAAATTGGGGTGGTAAATTTTGTTCCAGTCCTGTTATATCATTTTGAGCATTTGTGTCTAATACCAGGTATGCACATCTCTGTTGAGAGTGACTGTCCTGTCCTGTTAAGACCCATTGGTAGCGGGGCGCCTGGGTGGCTCAGTCGGTTGAGCATCCGACTTCAGCTCAGGTCATGATCTCACGGTCTGTGAGTTCGAGCCCCGTGTCGGGCTCTGTGCTGACAGCTTGGAGCCTGGAGCCTGTTTCAGATTCTGTGTCTCTCTCTCTCTGTGCCCCTCCCCCGCTCATGCTCTGTCTCTCTCTCTGTCGAAAATAAATAAACATTAAAAAAAAAAAAAGACCCATTGGTAGCCTTCCAGAGTTACTGGTAGGGGCCCGATGTGGTCTACTTGCCAACTATGTTTGGCACCTTTCTCCTTCCTGGGGAAATTGTACCGTCATCTGTGAATGTGGTAATTGTTCAATAGTGAGCCATGGGTCTTGCATTAACCCCAAAATGCTCTTCCATTTTGCATCATACTAAACTAAAACAACGGCTGCGAAGTTAGTCACTCTCACAATCCAGTTACTGACAGTTCTTCAGGAAGCTGATGACATCAGTTCACTAAATGAGACAACTCCTTTACCTTATACTCCCTGGTTTTGGTAGCTCTTTGTCCTCTCACAACCTTGACTACTTTTTAGGTGACGCGAGGTTATAGACGTGCGATTTGTTTTTCCAGCATAATTTTTTCCCATTGGTAGCAGCTCTAAGGCTAAAGGCTGTGTCTTCCACAGGCCAAAATTTGAGCTTAGTGCAGCACCAGAATCTACCCCCAGCACTTTGCTTTACTTTGATTTTAACTGGTACAGATAAAAATAAACAAAGGACTGTATATTTAGCTAGTTTGTCATGATTTTGCTTTTATGTATCCAGTGAGCCAACTCCTTGGGAGTTAGATTATTTCTTAATTATTATTATTATTATTAATTTTTTTTTTTTTTTGAGAGAGTACACACAAGCAGGGGAAAGGCGGAGGGAGAGAATCCTAAGCAGGCTCTCTTCCCAGCATGGAGCCTGACTCAGGGCTCCATCTCAAGACACTGAGGCCATGACCTGAGCCCAAATCAAGAGTCAGATGCTCAACTGACTGAGGCATCCAGGCGTCCTGGAAGTTGGATTATTACTAAGTTCCACCAGCAACTTTTATTTCCAGTAACAAATGGCGAAATAACTGCCATCTCATACCACAGGGGACTTGGTAGCTATCTAGGCATTAAAGGCTCATCATTCCTTGCCCCTCTATCCTTTTCCCAATTAATGCTTTCACCATGCTTTAATGAGTCAGGGTCATTCTAGAATATCCCACTTGTGATGCCAACTATATTATGTGAATTGATACGGAAAAATGTAACAAAATTCAACCTTAATTCATCATAAAATAAACTGCAAGCAAACCAAAAAGGGAATTTTATTTCAATTGGAAGACATCTAAAAAAAAAAAAAAAAAGAAAAAAACCTGCTCCCTTCTCTCCTAATTCTGCATTCAACTTCATACTTAATAGTGAAACACTGAATGCTGAATAAAATCAATAAAATGAGAATGTTTACTCTGATATTTCCATTCAACATTTCTGATATCGTATTTTCCATTTCTAGCATTCCTTTGGTTCTTTTCGTTTCTTTTTACAGCTTTCAACTCATTGTTGAAATTCCCTATGTCTTCCTGAATGTTGTCCACATTTTCACGTGAATCTCTTAGTGTGTTTATCAGATATTTTGAAGTCCCTACCTTATAATTTCAACCTTTGAGCTATCCTCGGATCTTCTTATATTGATACTTTTCTATTTTCTAATTGGCCACAGGCACATTTTCATGCTTCTTTGTGTGTCTCATAATGTCTGATTGCATAGAGGGCATTTTGCATAAAAGGATACTAGACACTGAAGTTAATAGTATTTACCACCTAAAATAGGTCATGCCACTTCTTTGCCACACTGCTAGAGTAACACCTAAGTTAATGTGGTCATCTGTTGTTGTTGAGTTGGTATGTTATTAATTTATTTATTCAGCTTTTGTTTGATTCTCTTCAGCATTGGCCCAACAGCTTAGGATGGGATCAGAAATTTTCCCTTTAATGGTGTTTGGAGTCTAAGCCCTGGCAAGATTCCAGAACTTTCTTTGTGCTTTATAGGTGAGCCATCAGTTTTTTTAACTATGGGTGATCTTTCTTTCTATTTTGACTGCCAGCTTTTTGAGTTGCTGGTGAATTGTCTTTGTGAAGAACTAGGTGAAGAACTATAGGAGAGGGTGGCATGTGGGTGCAGATACAATTTGTGGCTGGGGCTCCTTTGAATTCTAGTGTGTAATTCCATATGGTGGTTAAAAGTTTGTTAAAAGTTCTATTCATTCCTCCTTAAACCATCTGTGGTGCATTTGTCCTCATTCTTGTCACGATGCCTGGGATATAAGCAGCTGTGGTCTTTTTTTTTCCCCCTCTTATGAAGGGCTTTTTCATTTCTTGAATTAATTCATTTAAGTTTCTTTGTAACCTCAGATTTTTAATTGGCTTAAAAACTATGGTTTTGTGGCTTACTTGGTTTGTTTTGGTTGTTAGGGTGAGAAGATAGACTTTTGGCTTTTTACATCATGACCAGACTTACCTTGTTTATGGTCCATTTCACCTTTCTGTCTGGAGTTGAATGCTTTGGTTATTAAGTTATAATATTTCTTATCTAATAATGAAATCATTTAAACCCATGGATTGGCATCTTGGTTAAATTTCTCTTATACCTCCTTAATTTTTTTATATATAATATTTTCATTGCCACTAATTTCTAAATACTATTAATTGCAGTTTTGATTTCACTTCTTCCCAGGAGTACTTAGAAAGTGGTGTGTGTGTGTGTGTGTGTGTGTATGAGTGTGTATGTGTGTATTTAATTCTAGTTTTGTTACATTGTGATCAGACAGTACAGTCAAACTACTTGCTGCTTTGGGGGAGTCTTGGAGTTCTCTTTATGACCTTACACTGATGGCATTATCTTTGGGTCAGGGTACTGAGGTTGTCTGGCATATAGGTTATAATTAATACTTACTTAAAGAAACTCTTGCTTCTGCTAAATGTTGACTATGTAGTTTTGAAAAGCTATTTGTGGATAGAAAGTTTGAACCATGCTATTATCTTACTTAGATCTATTTTTTTTCAAATTGCTCAAAGGCTGAGAGTGTTATGTTGTCCGCTATAGGTTGTATAGTTTCTCCTTGTATTTGCTAAAAAATGTTGCTCTTGCACTATTTTGTTATTCTTAATACGTAATGGTTCATGCTAGTTGTACTTTTTTCTTATTATTTTCACATTGTTCTTTCACTTGGTGATTATGTTTGCATCTTCATTTCTTTAATATTAATGTTCAATTTTTGTATTATCTTTGTGTTTGATCCCAATATTTTTACATGCTTAACTTTTTAAACTTTTTTTGAATGTCACGGTGTCTTAAGGGCGATTCTTACCAACAATGTGTGGTTATGGTTTTTTTAAAGTTCATTACTGGAGACTCTGTCTTTAATCCATTTTCATTTATTGTCGTAATTGAGAGTTTTGCCTACTACTTTCATACACACTATCTATTTTCAATTCTGTTGTCCTCCCTGTCTGCTCACTCCTCCTCCTCTTTCTTCTTTTTCATCTATCTTTTGCCACGTGGATGACTTTTTTGTTGTTATTTTCATTTCTCTTCAAATTATTTTCAAATTTTACAGTGTTTTAAATTTTACTAGTTTTTAACCTTTAATTTTGAAAATGGTTGGCCCTGAATTTTTGTGATGGTTTAGGTAAAAAGTGAAGCAGTATTTCTTGACTGCTCCGTGGATAATGCAAAGTATGTATGTGACATGGCCACAGATTCTAACAGGTGATCTCCATTGTTCTTGTTATGAGTGCCAGTTTTCCCCAGTTCCTACCATAGATTGGCCCGTAGTCTTAATTTTCAGCATTATTAAGAGTGTTCATCTTTTTCTGAATTTTCATAGCTATTTTCTTTGGAAGCTGAACAAAATTGATTCATGCATCATCAGGCAGGTGCCATCTTTTGGAATTTGCTTCCATTAAAATTTCTAATGGAAGTTGACAAAACATAGAAAAGCTATTGGTTTTTCTTATTTATATTTTATTTAGCTAATTTCCTGAACTGTCTTATTAATTAACATGAGTTTTCATTTGATTCTCTGTAATTATCTGATTATACAATTATATCATCTGGAAATAAGGAAAATTTTGTATTCAACTTTCCAGATTTACTGTTTCTAAATTATCTTTTCTGTTTTATTTCACTGTTAAGTATGATTTGGCTATTGGTTCAGAATATACAATTGCTTTGGCAATCACTGCATTGTTTATAAATGTTCAAAAGTAACTGTGTAATAATCAGTTATTGAATATTTAGATCTTCCCGAGTATCCACATGTGTAGTTTTTATGTTCTTTCCTTTTTCTCTGATTGAACATTGCCATTTCGAGCCATCTGGATCTACTTTCTTTCAGGGTATCACTAACCTGGCTCTGAGATCATGCTTTTAAATTCTTTAATACCTTAAATTAGAGTTAATCTGAACCTAGCATTTTAAACTCATTTAGAGAAGCTGGAAGCTCTCTTTTACTCTAACCTCACCTATGACATATTTCTGCACTCTCCCTAAAATGCTTGTTCTACTCTTCTATAAGTTGAAACATATGAAATATTCTTTAAATGAAAAACAGCATTTATGGAGAACCCCCCTTGACCTACATATATGGGTAACTCTAATCAAAGCAGCCCTAACACACAGGCTTTTAAAAATAGGTTCCTGTGTATTGTGGGAACAGTTGACAAGTAAGTAAATAGTTAGGACCAATACTAGTCCCAGGTCAAGAAATTCTTTTGGGCTGGCCATTCTCCCTTGATTGGAGTCGGTTGGCATTTAATGTGATAGTGATGACTCCATTTAGACAATGGTTTGACTGCTACAGAAACCAAATCTCAGAAGAAAGCCAAAGGGTCTCACTGGGTTTGGATTCCACCACCTCATAATAGTCACATCTGTGATTAGGGTTTATTTCTCTTTTAGTTTCTCCCCGCCACCCCCCCACCCCCGTTTTATTCACTGGCTTATTTCCACCAAGATTTCTCTACTAGAAGCTGGGGTTTAATTTGTCATTCCAAAACCTAATCCCTTAGGGGACATAATTAATTTTGTCTAGCCTTCCCTTTCCTAACTAATAGGAACTAATAGTCTCCAATAGAATTCTGTCTCTCCAATCTGTCTCTCCTTGTTGGTTAGAAGGAAAAGCAGCATAACATAGTAGAGTCAACTCTCATGGGAAGTCAGATGTCTGTTCTCTAATACTGACTCCATTCCTCATTTTTTGGGAAACCTTTGGCAAAAGTGGGCAGGAGATAAGGGTGTGATGAAGTATGTTATAAAGGAATATCTGAGAAAATCAAGGACAGACTAGTAGATCATTCAAGTGAGGATAAAAGGATAGAGTCAAATGGCCACATGGAGGGAAACAAAGTCTTAATCTTGCCACAGATCACACATGCAAAGTGAGTTTTAGGGAATTCAGGTATTCAGATTTCTGCTGAATCATTTGAGTTAAATAGTATCCAAAGCTAAATTCTTTTTTTTTTTTTTAATTTTTTTTCAACGTTTTTTATTTATTTTTTTGGGACAGAGAGAGACATAGCATGAACGGGGGAGGGGCGGAGAGAGAGGGAGACACAGAATCGGAAACAGGCTCCAGGCTCCGAGCCATCAGCCCAGAGCCTGACGCGGGGCTCGAACTCACGGACCGCGAGATCGTGACCTGGCTGAAGTCGGACGCTTAACCGACTGCGCCACCCAGGCGCCCCCAAAGCTAAATTCTTTACTGCTCTTGTTGATTATTTAATTTTTCAGAAATTAGAGTTAGAAACTTGGAAGCTGCTGTCCTGAACCTAGTTTTGGGCCATAAAGAAGAATTGATCAATGAGCCAGAAGTTCTAGACCTTGAGGTAGAAGGACTGCTGTCCCTCCAGTTCTCATGCAGTCTTGGAAGGGAAACAGTGGGCAGGCAGGTGTCTTGGTTTTGGGAAGGCAGATTCCAAAGAAGAGATAAAATGACCATATTCTTATAGACTGAAAATGCAGAAAGAAAAAAATCTCCGAAGTTTGAGAGCTATCCGAAACAAAAATTCAAATATGAAAGAAAGAGATGCACGGGAGTAAAAAGAGATAGGAAGAAAGCAATGCTGCTGTTCACAGAGCCTTTTGATGAGATTTAAACATTTACAAAAGACAAAGGAGATGCATAACTAAAGACTAATGAAAAAAATCGATAAGGTCCCATAAGAAAATCATCAGGAAGGCCAATGATGGAGTAAGTTGAAATGTGCATTTAGAGGAAAGAGGGTTAGGGGACAGGCCACAAGGGCTCCGTTTTCTGTGTAGACAGCCCAAAGCCATGGATGAGAGCCTCTACAACCCCTTGGTTGGGTGCAAGCCTCTCAGGGCATCACTGTAGTCCTGCCTTCTGCTTTTCTTTTCCAGACCTGCTTAAACTGCCCCCTTTTTCTTTGGCTTAGCTGGATTCTGTCATTATAGTATAAACCCTTAGACCAAGACTTTGATAAAGCTGCTGAATAGTTTATCTCCCTCTTTGCCCAGAAAGATTAAAAAAAAATTTTTTTTTAACATTTTTATTTATTTTTGAGACAGAGAGAGACAGAGCATGAGCAGGGGAGGGGCAGAAAGAGAGGGAGACATAGAATCTGAAGCAGGCTCCAGGCTCTGAGCTGTCAGCACAGAACCCCACACGGGACTCGAACCCACAGATTGTGAGATCAGAACCTGAGCTGAAGTCGGACACTTAACCGACTGAGCCACCCAGGCGCCCCCAGAAAGATTTTTGTAAAGAATGTTTTGTTATACATTCTTCAATCACGCAAAAAGTAGAATTAACATACATGTAACTACAACTTACATGTTGATATTGTTTCATCTTTATATACAGCAAAGGATAAATTAGTTTAAAGTAAGTTAGAACTCTAGAAGAATTTACCTAAATGTTGTAGTATACATTTTTAAATTTAAAAAAAGTACGTATTCCTATATAACTGCAATATCAGAATCTCATTGAACAAATTTAGCCACAAATCCCTCACATAATTTAATTCTCTGTTGATATTCACATTCTCTAGATTTCTTCCAGAATATTTAACTGTATTTTTAAAATCAAGGTATAATCAAGAATTATGCATTACATGCAAATCTCTTAAATTTTATCCCTTAAATTTCTTTTAATCTAGGATAGTTCTATCCTTCTTCCCTCCACCCTGCCTTAATACTGACTTTTCCAAGAGAGGCCAGTTTTCTTAGAGAAAACCTCATATTCTGATTTTTTTCAGACTTTCCTTCCTTATATTCATTATTCTCTATTCCCTGTATTTCTTCATAACTGAAAGTTAAATGTTAAAATTTTTAGTAGAGTTCGCCTAGACATTTTTGGCTGCTGACATCAGGAGTCACTTGATGTCTAGTTATCCTGCCGGGCATTGTTTTTCTAGAAATCTCTTGGCTCCATGCTCTGAAGCTTGAGAGCACTTATGGCTATCTCTGTCCATGTCCCAGCTCCAGGAGCTCTGGCCCACGTGTGATCCCATGAGACACACATTCTGTCGCTAGCTTGTCACTCTTCCTTGGGTAATCCCATCCACTCTTACGGATTTAACAACTACCCCTGAAAAGACCGTTGAATGATTGATTTTCTATGGGAGATAAAATCAGAATGTCATTCAGGGTAGATTAAATTCAGTGTAGCTTAGAGATGAAGCACTCTGTATTTATTGTATCTGAGCTGCTGTTCTTGTGTCATTTAACTTGTGATTGGATATGTCCATTAGATGGGGGGTGCAGACTAAAGTCATTAGTGCTTTTTGTTATTGCTGGCATCTGTTTCTACAGCTAGACTAAAGAAAAATATATACAGTCCGACTCTAATGTTCCAGCTTCATGAGTCCCTGGTTGAAATTTTAGTTTGTGGCTGAACTACCTGTCAGCACATTGATCCTCTGCTAGTGATAGCTCAAAGAACAATAGAAACTATGTTGCAAGGGCACCTGTCTCTTTAATAATTTACAGTATGATAATAAATTAAAGAATGAAATGGAAAAAAACCATCCCCAGCTTTATTCTCTCTGAACTTTCCCATCTGTAGCATGCACATTTATGAAAAATCTGCTTATTATAGCCTCTGATTTGTAACTATGGAAAATCGAATTATGGATATGAAGATTTATGTTTGTATTTGCCAGCTTTGCATTGGCATAGATGTGCAGGGCAGATATGTCAGTATCATAGGTGTAAAATCAGGAAAGAAAACTTTATACGCCCAATAATTTACTAAAAAGTTCACAGACTTATTTCTATCAGCATTATTAATTGGCTCTATGTGACCCTTTGTGTTTTATGCTAAGAAGAATAACTTCGTCTATCATTCTACTTCTTCAATTCTCATTTTGTCTGAATCAGGGTTGATTTTTTTGTTTGCTTGTTTGTTTGTTTCTGTTAAGAGCCGGATGGTAAATATTTTAGGTGGTGTAGGCCACATGGTCTCTGTCACAACTTCTTGACTTTGCTGTTGTTATAGCACTAAAGCAGCCAGAGACAATATGTAAAGGAGCTTGGCTGTGCTCCAATAAAACTTTCTTTATAGACATCAAAACCTTGATTTCTTTAATTTTCATGGGTCATTAAATATTATCTTTCTTTTGATTTTTGAAAGGGATTTTAAAATGTAAACAAACATTCTTAGCTCACAGGCCATACAGAAAAAAAAAAAAAAGATATAAAAATGGGGCAGGCTGGATTTGGTCTGTACAATTTAGCCTGTGTAGCTTAGCAACCCCTAGTCCAAATCTTTTGTTTTCAATCCTTAACTATATCTCTCTCTACCTTTTTCTCTCTCCCTTCTTCTTCCTTTCACACATGTATACATATTGAATGATAATTTAGTTTTTCACAGTTTTAAAGAATAATTGTGTGATATTGTGATTTATAATAAGAAATATGTATGATTGGTCTTTTTCTGGCTCATGGCACACAGTTCCTAAAACCCCTGGAATTTCCAAAATGTTGAGACAATCACATTGTCTTTTGTTCTGCTAGTGAAGTGGCTTTTGGAAAGCCCCCAGGTAGCCTAAGGATGTAGGTTGGGGTTGCCTGGGGTTGGGAACCCCAGGGATGGGGTTGCCAGGGGAACTGATTTTAGGATTAGAGTGTTAGAATTTTCAGTCTCACCACTGACCTTCTGGCACAGGAGAGGGTCTGGAGTTTGAGTCAATCACCAACAGCCAATGATTTAACCAATTATGTCTATGTAATGAAGCCTCCATAAAAATCCAAAAGGTCAGGAGTCAGAGACCTTCTGCGTTGGTGAACACGTGGAGATTTGGGGGGAGTGGCTCACAAAGAGAAAGCCTGGGACCTCTGCCTTTTCCACATGCCTTGCCCTATGCATCTCTTCCATATGGTTTTTCCTGAGTTACATCCTTTTATAATAAACTGGTAATCTAGTAAGTGAAATGTTTCCTTGAGTTCTGTGAACTGCTCTAGCAAATTAATCAAACCTGAGAATATGGTCATTGCAACCTCTGCTCTGTAGCCATTATATCAGAAGCCCAGGTGGCACCTGAAGTGGGGGATTGGAGTGCACACAGTCTTGTAGGGCTAGGACTGAGCCCTTAACCTGTGGAATCTGACATTATCTCCAGGTAATTCGTGTCAGAACTGAGTTGAATTGTACGACACCCAGCTGGTGTTGCAGGATTGTTTGGTTGTGTGTAGGAAAAAATCCCCCACACTGAAATTGGGTGCAGAATCACAAATGGCAACTCATCAAGATGTTCATTTCCCCTCAAAAATAGAAATACAACATAAAAAATACACAATACATACAAATGTAATATAAAACACAAATACATCCCTAGTATTAGAAAAATAAATGATGAATAAATATAGTAATTGTCACAATATCTTTATTAATGCAAGTTATACTATTATTTTAGATTTAAATATTGATTGTAAAACATGCATGCTTATAAATTAGACTGCCTTAATCAATTAATAAAATCAACAAGTACTATTAGTTAATTTCCTCTTTCATCAAATGTTATCCACAACAATTAATTATGAAATCTCATATGTATTTGCATTCAGTGATCCAGGCTATTTTAAGTTTCATTAGATTTAAGCAGCTATTTAATAGAGGCAGATTTTGAACCGGTTCAATGAAGCCTAATAACAATCCAACTAATTTCTGTGGTGGGTTAAACCTATCCACAAATCCTTTGATACTTTTCTCACTGGGATGTGGGGTTTATGTCCTCTCCTCTTGACCTATTTAGTCAGTCATTCATAATCAAGAGAATACAACAAAACTTATGCCATGTAATTTCCAAGATTACCATGTGGGTTTTGTTTGGTTTTCTTGGGATAGTCATTCAGGGGAGAAGGCTTGCCATGTAAGAAGTCTAGTTACTATGAGACTGCTATGCTGAGGGCCCATGAGTGGATGCTGTGGTTGGCAGTCCATTCCTAGCCAAAAGCCAGCATCAATGGACAGTCTTGAGTTGATTAACCCAGTTGAGTCTTCAGATTACTACAGTCCTAGCCAAAACCTGACTACAGCTGCGTAAGAGACTGTAAGTGCAAACTGCCTAGCTGAGCTCCTATAAAATGTGAGCAAAATAAAATTTAGGGATAATTTTTTATGCTGCAATAGTAACCAGAACAATATTCTTTATTTTAAGCTTACTTATTTTGAGAGAGAGAGAGAGAGAGAGAGAGAGAGAGAGAGAGAGAGAGACGGAGAGAGAGCATGCATGTGAGTGGGAGAGGGGCAGAGAGAGAGGGAAAGGGAGAGAATCCTAAGCAGGCTCAGCGCTGTCAATGAATGTACTAAGTAATGAGTAAGTACTCTTGCTAAATTGTTAATGATGGGCCCATTTCTCTACAATTAGTGTCTTATAGAACTTCTTACGAAAGTTCTATCAAATACACTATCCAGTAAGTCTAAAAACAAGCCCAAATTTTTGAGGAGGTCTTGTAATAAACTTAAAGGGGATGAGACTTTTTAGCAGCCAGACTTGTATTCAAATTCTTGTTCTTACTACATACCAGACATATGATCTTGGGTAAGTTGCCTAATTTCTTTTTGAGACTCCTCTTCCACACTTGTAAAATGAGGAAAATAATATCAAAGTTGTAGCCTTGTTGTAGAGATTAGATATGAAACCTGGTAATCCGTCTACAAACATTGGTTCCCTTTCCCCATTAAGGAGTTGCAGAAATGTGTTTCCAGGGATTAGAATGAAAAGTTAGAAAACAATGGAAGTGCAGGCCTTTATTAACAATAGATACAAGCCTGGAAATTCTCCTTGCTGTTAGAGAAAACTTGATTATAAAGTAGGTTGCCAAGAGCAATATTGTCCTTTTGACCTGAAAGATTTTGCTGTTGAGTAGCTGCTTTGGGACAGTTTCTCGGGGAGAGTAGTATAGTCTGGCCAGTCATATCTAAGAACTGATTCAAGGTTAATCACAAGGATAATTGAATTTTCATCCTGGTTCGACTGTTGGTTATGCCTTTGCCTCCAGTCTTCCCATCTGCGAATCCATCCCACACTGGGCACCAGATTAACCTTCCCAGGACACCACTTGCAGGCACTCACTCCCAAATGTAAAGCCTTTAGATGTCTTCCATCACATTCAATATCAAATCTAAATTATTTAACAAGTAATTACATGTGTTTGAATAGTCTGGCCCCATTTTACCTTTTCAGCTTTGTTTCCAACTGCTCTCATACACAAAATGTCGCTTCTAGTTTTCTCACCTCCTTATTCCTCCACTTTTTAGCTCCTTCTCTAACAGTCTCCTCATCCCCCTTTTTATCCAAACTCAACCTGATCTTAACCCCCCCCCCAATATACTTTAATACAGTCTCCTCTGTAAATATTTTACTAGCACACCAGCCCAAGCTGTGACCATGTGTACACAAATAACTATGTGTAGAATAGAATGTGATTCATGCCACAAATATAGTTCAAATCGCTACTGGAAGAAGAGGGAGAAACCATTTTCAGCGGGAGCTTGAGAAAGATTTCCTTCGGGTAGTTAACACTTGAATGAGTCCTTGAAAAATGGCTTAGAATTTCTAAAGAGGTAAGGAGAGACTACTCTTTGTAGGGGAAATAGTATAGAAAACAAATGAAAGTTTGGAAAATGTCAGATATTCTCAAGAAATAATGAAAGATTCAGCTTGGACAAAAACATAAAATATTCATAGAAATATTTTTAAAGGGGCTTGGTAGATTGGAATCTGATTTACAGACATTATAAATGCCAAATTAAGATATTTGCACCAGAACTCTATTTCCAACACATTAAACTGACAGAGGAGTGTCAGATAAAAGGAGAGGTGGGGTCAGGAAGACTAATGAGACTATCACAGTAAAGGCGTGCATTCTGAACTAAGGAATGGAATAGGATCCTGGGGACTCCAAGGGGGAGGACAATTCACTATTGTGAAGTAAGAAGAGCAGTATTTGGTAATTACATGTTTGCCCTGCAATACAGATAGGTCATTCAGATAAAGTTTTTCTCTGGTAACAACTCTTACTCTGAGAAAGACCCCCAATTTAGATTCTTCTAGGTAGCTAAGGCAGAGTCAAAGTTTCTTTTGAGCCCAAGGGTCTCAGTTGTCTTCAGCTCAAAATAGTCCACATGATAAAATGACACATTCGGGGGAGACTTGCTCTGAACCCCTTCAGGAGCGACATAATATGTATGTGATAATTCAAATATTCCTAAATATTCTTAATCCAAATAATTTTTGCTTAAGTAAAAATAGTATTCTCCTTTTTAATTTTTTTTTGAGAGACAGAGCGCGCGCGCGCACACACACACACACACGCACACACACACACACACGTGGGGGAGGGGCAGAGAGAGGGAGACACAGAATCCGAAGCAGGCTCCAGGCTCTGAGCTGTCAGCACAGAGCCTGATGCGAGGCTCGAACCCACAAACCATGAGATCATGACCTGAGCCAAAGTCGGATGCTTAACCGACTGAGCCACCCAGGTGCCCCCAAAATAGTATTCTCCTTTAAAAAATATCTAAAATTATTAAATCATCAAAAATTTTCCAGGAGAAAGCTCATATAACATTTATTAAATGCTTACCATGCCCCAGATCTGTTAAATGTATCATAATTTTATTCTCCTAACAACCATATTAGGCAGGTGTTTTATAATTAATTTTAACTTTATAGAATCTGAGCTTCAAATGTTAGAATTTATCCATTCTGTTTTCCTGCCTAGAGTTAAAGCTTAATGGCAAAATGATAAAAGGATCTTTTTAGGATCAGAAGAAAAGGAGAACACCCATGAGCACTATTATTTAGTGTTTTATGGAAGTGCTAAGTAATGCCATTGAATAAGAAAACTAACATAATACTAAAAAGAAAGAGGCAGACATTATTGTTTGTAGATGATGTGATTGTAATGTGAACCATCAAAGAGAATTACCATAAAAATTAGTATAAATTAGACTATTCTTAAAATGGTCACATTCAAAATTAGTGTAACTTAGTCAATAAATTTTAGTCAACTAACATTAATAAGAAAGAACATGTTGAGAAAGAAAAGATTTTATTCATAATGCCAATTAAAAAACAACCAGAATATTCCGGGTAAATATAAGAAGACATAAACAAGTACTACATTAAGAAAACAGTTAAATATTCAGAGGGACATTTTTTAAAAAGTCTAGTCAGTTTTGTCAGGCTATCAGTCTCCCAATAATAATCTACATAAATTTAGTGCAAACTCCATCACAATTCAAATCTTGTTTTTGTTTATTTATTTATTTATTTTTGTTTTTATTTTTGTTTTTTTAATGGTGACGGAAAAGGGAGAGGAAATTGACTGATTCTAAGGTCCTCACAATTATAAGAATAGAATATATTAGAAATAAGAATAGATCGATCAGAAATATAGAAAATTGACCTAAATATTGATCATATTTGGTTTTATTTAAGTCATTGGAGAAAAACCAGTTTATACATCAAAGAGTATTGGGACCTGGATAGCCATTAAGAAAAAAGTGAGCTAATCAACTACCTCACTTGCACTGAGAAATAAGTAGAATCTTATGAAACTGGTGATATTTGACATTTTTGACCTGATGTGTAGTTCATCCTCATATATGAATCAGAGTTTAAATGTAAAAAATACAATCATAAAATAAGTTTGTTTATGATTTGAAAGTATAACGGTGTTTTCAAATGAGACACACACTCGAAAGCCTTACTAGAAAACTTTGACTAATTTGATTATATAACAGCATAGTAATATAAAAATATAAAAGAATAGTATAACGTGCTTTCATTAAATTAAAAACAAATTAGAGCCTGGAAATATACTTGCAGCACATATGATAAACTGATAATCTCTTTGGTTTCCAAGGGACTTGTACAAGTGAATAAAAATCTAAAATTCAATAGAAAAATAAGCATAGAATATGAAGAAGTACTTTCAGGCAAAAAAAATTTGCAAAAGTCCAAAAATAATATACAGATGCCCCACTTCACTTACAAAGAAATGCCAATCAAAACAATAATAACCTATCAATTTCTCCTATAATTTTTTTCTTACTAGCCTACTTATTACAGTATTTGTCTATAGTGTTTATTTACTTATTTTGAGAGAGAGAGAGAGAGAGAGGGAGAGAGAGGGAGAGAGAGGGCACATGCAAGCAGGGGAGGGGCAGAGAAAGAGGGAAAGAGAGAATCCCATGAAGGCTCCACACTATTACAGCAGAGCCCCCCGTGGGGCTTCATCTCACAGATGATGAGATCATGACCTGAGCCGAAATCAAGAGTCAGACACTTAACTGACTGAGCCACCCAGGCACCCCTTATTAGGGTTTATATTTAAAACACTGTACTAGGGTGCTGTAGAGACATACAAATGAAAATTTTGAGGGTAGGTGAAGATAAGAGAAAGGATGAATTAAGAGCAAATGAAATAATGAAATATATTTTCACGTACCATAAACTGGATGACTTAAAACATTGGAAATGTATTGTCTCACAGTTCTAAGTTTAGCAGTCTCTGGTTTGTGCAGTCTGAGGGCTGTGAGGGAGAGTCCGTTCCATGCCTCTCCCCTGGCTTCTGGTGGTCTTCAGGCAATCTTTGGCATTCCTTGGCTCGTAGATGCATCACTTCAATCTCTTCCTTCATCTTCATATGGTACTCTCCCTGTGGGCCTGGCTCTGTATCAGATTTCTCCCTTTTCTAAGGACATGGTCGTATTGGATTAGCTCACACACAAATGACTTAATCTGAATTTGATCATCTGCAAAGACCCTATTTCCAAATAATGCACATTCACAGGTAGTGGAGGTTAGAACTTCAGTATCTTTCAGGAAAGTTTGGTGAGGTAGAAGAATGCAGGCGTTCTCATACAGATGTTAGGAAAGCAAATTGGTCTTATCTTTCAGAAAGCAATTTAGTAACATCTATACAAACCTCAAATGAACATACTGTTTGTACAGGCAGTAAAACTCCTAGAAAGTTTTGTATGCTCGCAGACATTCTCCAAGTTACGCATGCAGTGTGTTTACTGTAGCATTATTGGTAAGAGAAAAACAAAACAAAATTGGACACAGCCTAAATGTCTACCAACTAAGGACACTGTTACCTAATTATGACTCATGCACACTGGAACACCACCTAGCTCTTTTCAAGAAATTGAATAGGTCTGTGTATACTCATTAGGATATATTAACTAAAAAATGCAAAGTGCAGGATAATTGCTTTATATGATTCTTTGGTCTTAACATTTTAAAGGATTAGTATAATGAATTTGCCAATTATTTTCCTGAAGGATGTACAAGAAACTGTTAGCAGTGTTCACCTTTGTGGAAAGGGCTTGGAACTAGGGATGAGGAGGAGACTTTTAATTTTGTACCTTTCAGTAGTACTTGAAATTTCTTACCATTTGCATGTATTATTCATCTTGGTTTTTTTTCTGTTTTTAGTATCATCAGAATTTATATGTGCTGTGGATGGTGAACTGGTTTTTTTAAATATTTTCTGTATTAAAAAGAAACCAATGAATATTAAAAATATAAAAGGACTCTTCTCATCATATTGCATGAGAGAAGAGATTTATTTTTTTGTTGAGTAGAACTTTCCTATAGAGTTGTATTCCCAAAGAATGTTTAACACTTGCGGAAGGACTGTATCCTGTGGTTTTATGAATGCATACTCTGTGACTGTGATGTTCCTTCATTTTTAGGTATGGAAGAGCTAAGTAGAGATAGGGTTCTGGATAGCTTCAGAACTCTAACTGGGAAAACTACCATTAGAAAGAGCTACACATATTGCTTTTATGAAAGCCGAAAAACAAGAGAACCAAGATATTTATTTTAGGATGAAATCCAAAGACTGAAGAAATGCAATCTTTTTAAAAAGATGCTCTCTTTTTCTGGGGTTCAGTAGTCTGCTATAGGATCTGCCTTTACTTGCTGTGCCTAGCAGAGTCAACCCAGTTAGACCCCTCAACCCAGTTAGACCCTTCCTGTGGGAAAAACTATTCCTACATTCGTTCGTAGTAAATTCATTTGTTTCCTGGATGTGTCAGTAAGGTTAGTTCAGACACACGGAGTGTTTTCTCTATTATCGCAGTGGAAAAAAGTGTTTTAAAGTAGCTTATATACCAAATAACTTTACGATATGATGCTAATCATTTCTGAAGAAAAACTAAAAAATGCGGCCTACCTGAAGCATTTGGTTGTATACCAAGAGCTGAGCCACTGGGAATGGGAAGGTGCCTTTATCCACCTAACTTACTGTGATCAGCTTTCTTGTAGCTTACCAAGTTGAAAGTCAGTTGCACTCTGTGAAACTACCCCAGGGTTTTTTGTTTATTGTAGGTTTCTTCACGTTAATAGAGGATTTCATCATTCAAAGCATCTCCCAACTTAAGCTTACATCATCTTGTATTTGAAGACTTGCCTTTTTCCTTTGACATAGAGGATTTTGAAGTTTGGGCTTCATTTTTCGTTTGGTGGGTTCAATAACATTTGTTCTGCCACAGCCAGATTTTTCAAATCTGTCAAAGTCATTTTCTTGCACAGTCAGGTAATTCTGAACCAGCTGTGGAGTCCAAGGAGGCCTGTGCAGGTGAAGTTGTATAAAAGTACATCTCATGTAGTATCAAGTGCTTTTGCTGAACATGTAATTTAGATTGCTTAAAATACACCCATGGGAAAAGGACTTTCATGCTTTTCCTATTTCTAAACATCAGGAAAATACCTGGTTAAATGCAAGCTCGTTAAAGTATAATGGTGTCATTTTCTGTAAACAGCAGTTCTTCTCCCTGGTTAATCTTGTCCTCCTGTTCCTGAGCTATATTTTTATTAACGGCGCCTTTAACTCATCTGTCTTCAAAACTTCCATCGACCCTGCTTCCCTTCTCTTTGCCTCTAATAAGTTTTCACCTCTAACAACTTTTATAAATGTTATCTCGATAATGCTTCTTCAAATTGTTTCCATCCTCTGAAATTTGATGGTACCTCATTAATTCTTTTTTATAGTGATCACAGTCACCATTACAGGGCAGATCTTTGGCCCAGGCACCAAGTTATGTGATTTACACACATTACTTTGGTCAGTTACCATAGTAGTTATGTAAAGTATACAATATTATGCCCATTCTATAGCAAAAAATGAAGCTAAGCTAAATTGTTTAAGTAGCTTGTTCAGAGTCATGTTGGCAGAGCTGAAAATTACATCCACTGTTGGTTGATTTTAGAACCCATGCCTTTTTTCGTACAACATCTTGCTTCATCCCTTTATATTTATCACCTTTTACTTTATAGTGTGCATGAGTGTGTGTGTGTGTGTGTGTGTGTGTGTGTGTGTGTCTTGTTTCCTTTGTTTGCAGGCTATAGATTCTTTTAGGATAGGTCCATGTATAATTATTTATGCATCTTCCTTTCTATCCCCTTGTCACTTCTCTCTTAGGGCCATATATTTATAAAGCACCTCAAAACATGTGATGATAGTTTATAGTCAAATTAAAGACTTTGCTGGGTAACTTCTGAGACAAAATAAAGGCCTCTTTTATTTAAAGGAATTCCTTTTATAAGAATTAAGGAATGTGGATAGATTTGTGAGCCATTTTATTCTCTAAACACATAAAAGGAATCTGTGAACACACGGTACTCATCTCTTCAAACACAGGAAATTCAAATACAAGTGCCTTGGCATTAAACATGTGAATTTGTATGCAAGATGTCATAGTTATATAATTTTTTTCTGTCAGAGATGATTGGATCTGCTTACTGGCTTTTCACATTCTCTCATGTATAAGTAGATGTACTTTAGGGACAAATGCAGTCTCTAATATATGGAAAACTTTATTAGCTTACCTTGAACAGGAAAATTTCCTTCCCGGCTCTGGGCCATATATAAGAGAATGAATGTTGTATTAGCCAAATAGATATGTGGGACAACTTGCCATAAGTTTGCCTGTCATCGTAATAGTTTTTTTCCTCCGTGATCGTGAGCTTAAATTCCCAGGACTTATGTGGTGTCAGAAAAATGACGGGAATTACAAATCCAGTGCTAGAATTACATAAAATATATCATAATCACAACTTGAAGGATTGCCTTGAAAAAAAGACACTAGGTCTTTGCCCATCCTTTTTGTATTTGGAAAATCAATCCGACAGTAGCTATCAAAATTGAAAAGAGCAAGAGCTTTATAGGCATAAGTCCTGGGTTTGACTCTTGGCTCTTCGCCTATTGGCCATGATCTAGGGAAAACTGCAACTACTTTAGACCTCAGTCATTTTATCAGAAGAATTGTGAGGATTAAATGAGAGAAGGGATGTAAAGATTTTGTGAACCATAAGGAACTGCAGAAATGCAGGTTATTACTGTTGCTCATGTAAAGATACGTCACAAGTCTAAAGGCATGATGGGGACACAAAATAGTTTAAATAAGCAAGCAGAAGTTAAGGAACCACACTTTACGGGGAAAATGAGGAGGAGAGTGTTAGCACAGCAGTGGGTGATGCCCTGTCTCCTGCTGATAAATGAATTACAAATTACCTGGAAACTGCGAAGATCAGTACAAACCAAGCACTGTTTTGGTAAGAGTTGATAAGAGTTTTGAAAGCAGTCGTAAGGTAACTATTTACTACCATTTCCACTTGCACTGCTGCTAAGTCCACTAGTGTTTATTTAGCCAGACTGTGTCCTAAATCCTACATAGATTATCTACTTTAATGCTCACATCAATCCTTTACGATGAATCCTGGTATTCTCCTAATTTTCTTTCAAAGGTGAGACACAGAGCAGTTAACCCTCTCAAAGTCACATGGAGAAGCTTCTAGTGATATCAGTGATGGTCAGTGTTTAAACAATTGGTATAATGTGGTAATTATCAGATGGCATCTAATGCTGGAATGAAGTAATTTGCATTTTGAAAATAAAACTTGTTGGGAGTTGTCTTATTTATTTCCTTCACTGGGAAGGAAAATGGCATTACATTTAAGAAAATGTTTCTCTCTCCCCACCTCCCAATATATGTATACAAATACATATATACACATAATATTATATGTAATATGTGGTATAATATCACGTATGTGTTATATGTCGTATATAAAATGTTATTTCCTTTCCCCAGTTTTCTTAGGGATCCCAGTCCTCGTCCATAGCTACAGTCTAGTGTGAATCCTGCAGGTTTATATGATTATATAGGATATATATTTATATAATTTAAAGACTTAGAAACACACATAAGCATGTATAAATAAATATACAACTGTTTTATCATTGATTTTCAAAACTGGGATCTAATTATACACATTTTTGCATTTACTTTTCTCAATAACACCTTGTAGAATTCCCTCTGATTCAACTGACTGGGCTCAAATTCAGTCCAAGAGCTGTATTTGCCATAATCTGCCCAACTGTTTTTCTTCTGGAAGACATTCCCTTGTTTTGTTAATATAATGCTGTGTTAAATATCCTGTACCTTACATGTTGTTATTTCTTTGAAAAAGATTCCTAGATGTGTGATTACTGTTTTGAATGGTCAGGATAGGACTTTTTAGCTAAGATTGGAAACAAAGCCTTCAAAAAAGGAAAGAGAATTACTTGACTAGATAAATGTATGGTTAAAGAAATCGGTAAGAAAGTCAACTGGTAATTCATAGACTTGGAAGAACTACTTGCAATGCAGAGGACAGAGAACGATCTTAAAAATTAACAAGCCAATGGAAAAATGTGAGAAAGATAGGAAGAGGCTAATCATGAGAGAACAGGTCTAAATGGCTAAACAAAGCAAGATAAAACAAATAGGGGCTCTGGGGTGGCTTAGTCGGTTGAGTGTCGGACTTCGGCTCAGGTCATGATCTCATGATTCATGAGTTCGAGCCTGGAGCCTGCTTTAGATTCTGTGTCTCTCTCCCTCTCTGCCGTCTCCTGCTTGTGCTGTCTCTTTCTCTCTCAAAAATAAACAAACATTAAAAAAAAAAGATGAAACGAATAAAATAGTACTTGGACTTAGTAATATGTACATTACAGTAACAATTAAATATAATTGTATACCCTTCAAACTGATGAAAAAATGCAAAAATGCAAACCCTAATTAACATTCGCTGCAAAGGTAGATTCAAGGAAGAGGAGTTTTTAGGGATGGGGTACCATTACTCATTAATGAAACTGTAGAAGTAGCTATAGATTTTGAAAAGAAACCTGGTAACATCTATTTAAATCTTCATTTTAACTTTAAATCAATTTGTAATTGCTGCAATTGACCTGGATTTCAAGGCCCTGCTTTCATCTGGGTTGATTCTTTCTATATAATGTTTCCTGATATTCCGAAATTATTAGTGCTATTCAGACTATTTTCATCTCTCAGCTGGTACTCGTACTATGTTCCTATTAGATATTCTTCCATCTATTAAATTCTATCTGTTAGTGCCCATTTTATACCTTTTATTCACAAGAAACTTCCTCCTTTTCCAGACTATGCTAATCTCCTTTTGTGGAAATCCTAGTGGACTTTTCTTTCTTTTTGCTCTATTACATTGCTCAGTATTATTTTTGCCTAGTTTTTAAAATTTAGTGCTCCCAGTTCAACTGAAAGCTTCTAGTGGTCAGGATTGATTAGCTAACCCCCAGATGCGTGAGTTGTCAATATTCTTTCCCTAGGTATCACTCCGTTGGGGCCCCAACCAGACCTGACCTAAGCTCATGAAAGCCCTTACCATAACCACATGATTGCACACCTAGCAATTCGGTCCCAAAATGAAAACCAAGTGAAGCAGCTCAGTTCAACCTGATTCAGGATAGTGGGCTTTCCTAGTCTAATACTTTTAGGTAGAACTCAAGCTCTAAATTATCATAATATTTAATCAAGCCCTAATGAAACACTTTATTATATTTTCTTTCATCACTGGAGATTTATCGTTGTATATGAATTTAAAAATAGATGAAGTATGTTTTGTTTCTAAATTAGTTTTCATTGTTCAAAGTTTATACTGTGTAAAGGATATTGAGAGGCAAAATCAGGAATGAAGGATGTAATAAAAATTAACTATGTTAATAGTTATATAGCCATATTTTTTCTTCTTGTTTGTATCCAATAGCTAAGAGTTCCATGACAGGACAATGTCTACTTTGTTTTCTGACCTATTTTCTGCTGAGTTACGGGCATTGGGTGTTATGGAGTGATATTTTTAAATGACTGATTTATTACTGACTTTTCTTAGGAGTAGAATATATACTTTTTTTTTTCAAGTTTACTTACTTATTTTGAGAGAGACTGAGAGAGTGAGTGAGGGGAAGAGAGAGAGTGGGAGAGAGAATCCCAAGCAGGCTCCACACTGTCAGCAGAGCCTGATGTGGGGCTCAAACTCATGAACCATGAGATCATGACCTGAGCCAAAATCAAGAGTCAGATACTCAACTGAGCCACCCAGGTGCCCTAAGAATATTTACTCATAATCCATATTTCTTGAAGTATGGTCCATAGACCAGGCTACTTTGATGCTAATTAAAAATGCAGATTCAGGGGATCCATATCTAAGGAAATGGGTCTTTTTCCAGGTGCGTTGGGTTATTCTGAGATACACAAAAATTTGAGAGTGACTTGTATAATTCATGCTTCATGTGTATATTATACCTCTCTCTTTGATTTGTTACTTGGTATCATTAATATGACTTTATTATTATTACTATTATTTTTGAGAGAGGGAGAGAGAGAGAGAGAGAGAGAGAGAGAGAGAGAGAGGTAGAGAGAGAATCCCAAGCAGACTTTGCACTGTCAGCACTGGGCCTGAGGTGGGGCTTGAACTCACAAATTGGGAGATCATGACCTGAGCCAAAGTCAGACACTTAACCGATTGCACCACCTAGGTGTCCCTCATTAATATGACTATCAATTATTAGTGGCTGTTGTGAACAGATGAAGTTTGCATCATTCAATCTGAAACTATCTTGAGTTCATTTCTAATGGACCTCGTGCCTGTTCTGCTACTTGTAGATCTTATTGGGTAAGCCAGATTGTTGAACATAAACTATGACTGGGAAATTGTCCCAAAGATTCTACAAGCAACAAAATTTACTTAGTTCAGAAAAATCACAAAAAGGAGACACCTGGGTGGCTCAATTGGTCGAACGTCCAACTCTTGATTTCGGCTCAGATCATGATCCCACAGTTGTGGAATTGGGTCCCACATCAGGCTCTGCACTGATAGCATCCCGGGCCTGCTTGGGATTCTGTCTTCATCTCTCCCTGACCCTCCACAACTTGTGCTCTCTCTCAAAATAAATACTTTAAAAAATATTCTCTCTCTGTCTCCCTTTGTCCCATCCCCTGCTTGCACTCTTGCTCTTGAAAATCAAATCAAATCAAATCAAATCAAATCAAATCAAATCATATCAAATCAATCAATCAAAAAGGAAGAAAGAGAAGGAGGGAGGAGAGAAAGAAATCTTAGATGCATTCTTTTTTAAGTTTCTAAGAGTAAAGTACAAAAATTATATTCCAAAATTAGAATTTTAAGCATTAATACACATTTACTGAATACATGGTTTGAATTCATTGGATTCATCACTAAATCTAATTCATCAGTGTGTCCCACCATTTATGGCTTGTACTTGTTTGCAACATAGTTTGGGTGATAGTCGGCTTAGAGGGTGGGAAATAGTGCACATAACCCCCAGATCTCTTTAGCCTCTCTGTTACCATGTGGTCCTAGAACTACAGCTCTATTTTTTTTCCATCTAGACTTTAGGATTGGAACACAGTGTTCTATTGTGGGAGAAAATGACCGAGGAACATTGTTGCAAATCCTATCAATCTCCTTTAGATTTGGTCCGGCTTCTTCCTGTCTTCAATCTGTAAGTCACACTTTTGATTTGGTAGACAGCTATACAGTAAACACATAACTGGAATGCCTTTTTCATTCAATCAGGGAATATCAGTTTGGGGAACTTCAAATACCTATAATTTTTTTTCTAATTTGGAACTAGACATCACCAAGAGGATTATAGAAATCTTCTTACATTTTTTTAAAATTGGTACCTGTGCTCCCCACAAGAATAGCCTAAAGATAAATATGACAATGTCTTCAGTAGATTTAAGGCAGGAGAAAGGCAAGTTATAAATATTAATATTAATATTGTTCCTTTTGACACAGCTAGCCTACCAACCCAAATTGCTGTTATCAGCACAATGTGAATGACTGCCGGCCTTACTTTCTCCCTGTGGCTCTGTTCCTAAAGTCACAGTGAGCATATGTGGAAATAGCCAGATTTAATACAAACACAAATGTTTGCTCTAGCTGTGCCCAAGACCTGTTATAACAATCTTTGAAAAGTGAATTATTTTTGCCAAGTAAAGACTTAAACCGTAAACTGATAATTAATAATTCAGGCGTGTTAGGTTTTTTTTTTTTTAATCTTAGCTCTAAGACACTTCACATTTGATAACCAACTGAGAGATTCCTTAAGTAAACAAATTAAGTTATGAATTTTGATGTTCAGAATATGCCAGTGGCCTCTGAAGGCCTGTGTGTGAGCTAAGACTTAGATTATTATTCTCTTTCTATGTTGGCAGTCATGCCTGGAATTACAGAAAACAGCATAAACTCAGCTCTGAGAAATGGAACTAGAGGAACAGAAAGCACTTTTTATTTGTATTGATTTTCGAGGATGTGCATGACTCTTGCCTTCTTCATTTCAGTTGTCACCAGATGCATTTATTCTGTGTGCATCTTCTGTGGTCTCAGCCACACACATAAGGTTAAAAACAAGTTTGTTTTCCTGTCTACTTTGAGTTTAAATTCTGAACCGTGATGGGCTTGTGGATTTGGGTTTGACAGGCAGAATTTGCAAATAGTGAGGAAACATTATGTGGGGTGACTAATGAAAGAAAACTGGGAAGAGCCTGCTAGAATCAGAAAAAAATGCTAACTTCCATTTAGTCCACCAAGGTTTAGAGGTGGTTTGTGTAAGAGAGAAATTTTAGCAACATTCAGGGTATTTGTAGAGTTGTCAAAATAATATGTAATATGTTGGATTCAAATCATACCAGTGTATAAAATCATATATTTGTATAATATGATTATATAAGATAAATATATATATATATAATATTTACCAAATTTAAGGGTTATGCTCTGCGAGTTAGAAACATGATTAAAATGCATACTTTTTTGTGTCTTTTTTTAAAAAAATGTTTTTTTAATGCTTATTTTTGAGAGAGAGACAGAGATAGAGACAGAGTGTGAGTGGGGGAGGGGCAGAGAAAGAAGGAGACACAGAATCCCGAGCAGGCTCCAGACCCTAAGCTGTCAGCACAGAGCCCAATGTGGGGCTTGAACCCACGAGCCGTGAGAGCATGACCTGAGCTGAAGTCAGACACTTAACCGGCTGAGCCATCCAGGCACCCCTGTAAAACATTTATTTTTAAAAAACAGAAAGAACAGTAGAATGGAAAGTGTCCTGAGAAATAGAGGATTTATAAAAATGTTCAGGAATATCATTTGTAGTTATATTCAGAAGTTATGTTACATTTAAAACTATGTTTTTGTGTTAAATATAATAACAGAATATAATTTTTATGTGTAGCCTTGTATAAAATTTTGAAAATGCAAAAATTTTACAAAGTTGCAAATTTAGAATAAAATAATCTGTAATCCTGTCATGGTTAACATGTTGATGTACTTTCTTTGCCATTCTTTTGTGTGTTTGTGTGATATGATCAAATATGTACACATATGCTGTTCAAAACTAATAATGTGCATGGTATGTTCTATAAGTCTTTAGAATAGGGATGTTTGTGGACTTACATGACTAACCTCCTGCTTTCCTGCTCACCAGGAAGCAGTAGCATTCCAGAAGTGTGAGCTACATACTCATTCCACAATTTCCTGTCACAGTGGTGCTCCAGCCAGGCTAAAGGATGTTCACTTCCCAGAAGGGAATATGTTCTCTTAACTTTGAGCCTATGCGCATTCTATTCCCTCTGCCTGGAACATTCTTCTTTCCCACCCCCACACTTACATTTAACTAATTTATACTCATTCTTTTCTATGGGAGCTATCCCTGACCTCTTGCCCTAGATTAAAGAACCCTATTGTGTATCCCATGGGATTGCATATTACTCACTTGGAAAGTGTACCTCACTAGATTATAGTGGC
This sequence comes from Panthera tigris, assembly GCF_018350195.1. Taxonomy (NCBI): domain Eukaryota; kingdom Metazoa; phylum Chordata; class Mammalia; order Carnivora; family Felidae; genus Panthera; species Panthera tigris. The sequence goes on from NC_056667.1 coordinate 166,642,363, forward strand.
ATGTCTGTATTTACCAGGGGAGAGGAGGCTCTGTGAGAGAGGAGACTGAATTTTTGTTTTGTTTTGTTTTGTTTTTGCCTTCCATGGTGCACCCATCACCAAGCTGGCACATAGCAGGTGCTCAACAAATATGTATTGAATTAATAAATAAATTAAACCTTCATGTACCCCTCATATGTAATGGGAGCTGATTTTCCCACTTAGTAATAACTTACAGAGAATTTTTCTGTTTGAGGTTTATGTCTCTCAAATCTCTGATCTGGAGATGAGAAAACTTACTGAAATTATTGTCTTTTTTTTTTTTTTTTTTAGAAATCTTTTATTGTTAGATATACTTATGTCAATACAGCAGTTTTATTTGGTTTAATCTTACTTGAGGTTATGGAAAGCACTATGAATGGAAACTTTGATGAGAGGTCATTTTGTTTTATGTGATTAAATTAAAGATAGAAAAAAAAAGAAATGGCTAGAAACCTCAGGAAGTATTTTACATGTTTAGCTTTCTGAGACTTTGTGAAGGAGATAATTTACCTTTATGTTCCCAACATCTAGCATATATAGGGATCTCAATGGATGTTTTCACACAAAAGAATTAGGATGACTTTTTTGATACATGTGTAAAAAAATATTTTGTGACTAATATTTATTAAATGCTTGTTAAATGTGAAGTCACCTCTTGGTTACTCCTGTCAATGCAAGGAACCATTGGTGTGGATAATTGAAAACGGGAGTTACTTTGTTTGAGTGAGATGGATGGTGAGACATACTACTTGGTGACTTCTCTCGGGTTTCACGATTCCTCTTGACCTTCTGGATAGATGGTTGGATTTGACTAGATTGCCTGGGTCATACATGTAAACACATTGTAAGTTTGTTTTCAGTTTTTATTTTCTGCTTGATTTCAAATGATATCCCAGGGGGAAATGTAAACAGATGAAGACAGGGCTAGTGAGAACTGAAAGCACAGTGAGGAAAGGACTATAAAGTTGAAGTGTGAAGTTTGATTTCAGTGTTAAAATTAGTGAATATGTAGGATAGCATCACGAGCAAATTAATCCATGCAATTTTAAACATGTGGGGTTTTGTGTGAGTTAGACAGACTGATATTTTGGAAAAACTAATTAATGTCTAGTATGATGAAGAAATCTGAGAGTAGTCCGTTCTAATTTAAAGAGAGAGGCCTTTGAAATTTAGTTAGGTGTGCCAGATAGTCTTCAAAGGTGGCCGCCAGTTTCTTCCTTTCCCCTCATTCATATGGTTCTCACAATAAAGCGGTAGAGTCAGTCCCTTCCGCTTGAATTTGACCTGGCTTTATGACTTGTTTTGCCCAATAGAATGCAGTTCAAGTGATGTTGTGCCAATTCCAAGCCTAGTCCTGAAGGGGACTGGCAGCTTTTACTTTATTATTATAGAAGCCAGCTGCTGTGTAAGAATCTGACTATCCTATACAGGGCAACCCAAGAAAAAAAAAGAAAAATCTCAAATAAATGATCTAACTTTACACCTAAAGGAACTAGGGAAAAGAAGAACAAAACAAAGCCCAAAGTTAGTAGAAGGAGGGGAATAATAAAGATCAGAGTGGAAATAAATGAAATAGAGACAGAATATAATAGAAAAGATCAAAGAAACCAACAGCTGGATCTTTGAAAAAAATAAAATTGGGTCTGGCACCTGTGGTGAGGGTGGCTGCCTGGTCTGTGGGTCCTGGATGGGGGTTGGGGGAGAGTATGGGGCTCTTCCAGTCATCTGCCTTCTTCCATGTAAGTGTGGCCCCTTTACCAGCTGGCAGGAGCGAGGTGCACCTTGACCTGAGCCTGCCAGGCTTGGTGCAGAGCACACCCTGGAGACCTCTGAAGAGTCAGCTCCTCCCCTGGTCCCTGGGGTGCAGTCCCTCTCCTATACTCAGTTGCCTGCCCAGAGGTTGGAGTATACTTGCATGGGTGTACCTGGGTGTGAGAAGGAGGAAGGGCATGATCTAAGCCTGACTGACCTGCACTCTAGCCTGGTGACCCCTGGGTGGTGTGAACCTTCCCCATTTTTATTCTTTCCCCCCATCCTGGTGTGGGGTAATAGTTGCAGGATGAACTATCGCTGGGAGATGCTGGAGGTGGAGGTGGGAGGGGGCAGCAGATGGAGGAGGCTGTGCTGAAAAAGAAAGAAAACATAAAATTGATAAACCTTTAGCCAGACTTATCATGAAAACATGAGAAAGGAATCATAAAATGAGAAAAGGAAGAGGAATAGTAACAACTGACACTATAGAGACACAAAGGATTATAAGAAACTACTAAGAAAGATTATATGCCAGAAATTGGAAAACCTAGGAGAAATAGATAAATTCCTAGAAACACAAGCCTCCCAAAACTGATCAGGAAGAAATAGAAAATTGAACAGACCAATTATTAGCAAAGAAATTGAATTAGTAATTAAAAAGCCTCCCAATAAACAATAGTCTAGGACCAGATGACGTCACAGGTGAATTCTATAAAACACTTAAAGAAGAGTTAATACCTATCCTTCTTAAATTAGTAAAAAAAAAAAAAAAAAAAACCATAGAAGAGGAAGGAAATTTCCCAGATTCATTATGTGAGGCCAGCATTATCCTGATGCCAGAACCAGCAAGAGAGAGAGAGAGAGAGAGAAAGGAAGGGAGGAAGGGAGGAAGGAAGGAGGAAGGAGGAAGGTAGGTAATGACAGGTCGATATCCCTGATGAACATAGGTGCAAAAATCCTCAACCAAATGTTAGCAAACTGAATTCAACATGCATTAAAAGAATCATTCACCACAATCAAGTGAGATTTATTCCAGGGATGCAAAGAGGGTTTAAGATCTGCAAATGAAATTAATACACCAAATTAGTAAAATGAAGGATAAAAAAACCGTATGTTCATCTCAGTAGATGCAGGAAAAGCATTTGACAAAATTCAACACCCATTCATGATAAAAACTCAACAAAGTCAGTTCAGAGGGAACGTTCTTCAACATAATAAAGGCCATATGTGAAGAACCCACAGCTAACATCATAGTCAATGGTGAATAGTTAAAAGCTTTTCCTCTAAGATCAAGAACAAGATAAGAGTGTCCACTCTTGCCACTTTTATTCAACATAGTATTAAAAATCCTAACCACAGCCATCAGAGAAGAAAAAGAAACAAAATACATCTGAATTAGTAAGGAAGAAGTAAAACTGTCACTATTTGTAGATGACATGATACTCTATATAGAAACCCCTGAAGACTACCCAAAACTGTTAGAGCTAATAAATGAATTCGGTAAAGTTGTAGAATGCTAAATTAATATACAGAAATCTTACATCTTTATATACTAATAACAGAGTAGCAGAAAGAGGAATTAAGAAAATAATCCCATTTACAATTGCATCAAAAAGAATATCTTGGAATATGAAGCATGTGAAGGACTTGTACTCTGAAAAGTGTAAGACTCTGATGAAAGAAAATACAATGAATATTACTCAGCCACAAAAAGAGAATGAGATATTGCCATTCATGACTACATGGATAGAACTACAGGATATTAAGCTAAGTGAAATAAGTCAATCAGAGAAAGACAAATACTATATGATTTCACTTATATGTGGAATCAAAAAAAAAAAAAAAAACAGGACAAAGCAAATGAACAACAAACAAAAAAAGCAGAAACAGATCCATAAATACAGAGAACTGTGGTTGCCAGAAGAGGGGGCTAGGAGGATGAGCAAAATAGGTGAAGGGGATTAAGAGGTACAAAATTCCAGTTGTCAAATAAGTAAGTCACAGGAATGAAAATTACAGCACAGGGAATATAGTCAGTAATATTGTAATCAGTTTGTAGGGTGGCAGATGGTAACTACACTTATGTGGTAATCACTATGTTGTGCACTTGAAACTAACGTAATATTGTGTATCAAATTAAAAGAAAAAAGAATCTATCCTGAGGTCACCATGCTGTGAGGAAGTTCAAGTTAGCTATGCGGAGTGGCTATGTAAAAGAGCACCGGAGGGCCAAACATATGAGCAAAACTTTCTGGGACCTTCCAGTCAAGCTCAGTCTCCAGCTGAATGCAGTTGAGTGAATGACCCCAGCCTCCGCCATATGAAAGAGAAGAATTTCCCAGCTGAGTTCAGTCAACTGAGAGACTTATAAAAAATAATTTGTTCCTCTAAATTTTTCAGTTGAAGTGGATTGTTTTATAGTAATGGATAATGAAACAGTGGGTGACACATTGCTTCCAATATTCTATTTTGTATAATTGAAATTTGCTAAATGAATACAACTTAAACGTTCTTACAAAAAATACATAAATAAAAATAAATATGTGCGGTGATGGATGTGTTAATTAGCTAGAGGGGAGAGATCTTTTCACAGTGTATATGTATATGAAGTCATCATGATATACACTTTAAATATCTTACAATTTGATTTGTCAATTATCCCTCAGTAAAGCTGACACAAAAGAAAGTATAAATAATTCTATTAACACGGTGTATGCATATGAATACATGTAAGTGTTTATATGTAGGTGTGTGTGTGTGTCTGCATACACACACATCAGTTTAAAGTTTATGGTTTGGTTTTTAGCAAAAGTTAAGACTAATGATAAAGATGATCAATATCTACACATTTTCTAGGTTGTGTATTTCTTTTGACTTGTGTGATGACTAAAGTCTGCTTCTGATTTAAGTTTATTACTTTTCTCAGTCATTTGAATTAAATGGGTAGATGAATTTTCAGCAAATTCCATGAGGAAATAAAAAAAAATTCCAACTGATGGCAATTTCAGACTAAAATTGTAAATCTCCGTTTGCTATTAGAAGTGGGAAATTTCATAACAATACCTGATTGAGACAACGCAATTGTTCTTCACATTCTGAAATTAAAATAAGCTGCAAACTTAGTTGAATGTCAGTGGAGGAAAAGGGAAAGAATAAAGTTTAAGATCCGCAGCTAAAGCTTCCAGACTTCTAAACCTTTCATCAAGTGATGACTAACTTCAGAGATCAGTAACACATTATCATTACTCCGTGAAGCTCGTGTACCCCAAATCAAATTCAGAAATGAAAATCAAGTAACAGCACTTTGTCCGTTAATTCTGTTAGCTTCAAGCCCTGATGTAGCAGGGACCCGTGAGGATTTCTAAAGGAACCCCAAGGTTATTGCTTGCTGGCATCTGAGTTTCCAGCGAAGATTCAGTTAGAAAACAGATGTTTCCCCAGAGCTTTTCTTCGTGAAGAAGAACAGATGAGTAGATAGAGGCTTTCAATCTGAAAGCGAACGCAGGGTGATCAGAATCCCAATCACTTGGTAGAAGATGATGAAACAGAGCAGTGGAAGAATGAATTAAGATGACATGCTGTGTTTTATCAATAAAAGCAATGGCAAGAGATATATTTCTTACAATTATTTAACCAGGAGAAAGCTCCCGAGAATGATACATTTTGCTTATAAAGCAGTGTGAAGTGGGATAGATCACACTGTCAATTTAATGGCTCAGTTTGCTGCATTTGTATTAGCAGCAAGAGATTATTCTTTGTATTCATTCAAAATGAATGAAAACATAGGAAACCGATTCTGACTGTAAATCCGTTTCTGCTGGAAACCTTTTGTCATCCTGTGGTCTCCTTATTCTTTAGGCTGGAGCAGGTCAGAAAATTGAACAAATGACTTTTTGTGTTGGGGACACTTTGATATTATGCCCTGTACATCAGCTTAAACACGTAGGGTGGTTTTTTTCTGGAAATTAAAAACACGATTTTCATTTTGAATGAAGGATGTGACATCTATTAGGTAATAACATTATAACTCAGCTGAGGGCAATGTGCATGACAGTTCAGTATGATATATTCTGTAAAGGAAAGTTTTTTTAAATTATTTATTCCCTTATAAGTGATATCATGTATTCAATGCATTTACTGTACATGAGTACCAAGGTAAAAATGCAATCAAAGTTCATTCATCAATAATCAATGTGCAAACACACTGCTGTGAGTGTCAAATCTCCAAAAGTAAGCTTGTCTCACAGAAAATGAAATGGGATTTTCTTCTTCCCCTAAATATGGACTCCATAATACACAGAGAGAAAACACTATTCAAGGATAGACAGAAACCTTATTTTTTCTCTTGTGATGGTTAATTTTTATTAGTTTAAAATTTTTTGAACATTTATTTATTATTGAGAGACAGAGAGGCAGAGCATGAGCAGGGGAGGGGCAGAGAGAGGAGGAGACACAGAATCTGAAGCAGGCTCCAGGCTCCAAGCTGTCAGCACAGAGCCCGACGCGGGGCTCGAACTCACAAACCGGGAGATCATGACCTGAGCCGAAGTCGGACGCTCAACCGACTGAGCCACCTGGGTGCCCCAGTTAATTTTTATTTATATTCCTCCTGATTGCTATCAAAACTGTGTAAACTATGTTGCTATGTAGCATGTCATGACTGAGTACTCTGGGACACCGATTGTGGTTAAGAACCTGGCTGCCTAGTTTCAAATCCCAGCTCTGCAACTTACTGACATGTGACTTGGGCAAATGAGTTGACTCTCTGTTCCTAACTCTCCCATAATAATAGGGATAATAATAGATTTACTGCACATATTTTTCAGTGAGGATGAAATAAGCTCATACATGGAAAACACTTCGGAGTTTTGATAAATTACTACTTGTAAAACACCTAAAGATAAGTACATTGCATTTCTTTATTGAGTATTAGTTATTATTTTGGTACTACATTTTCTGGGTATTGAGCAGGATGAGGATGTGGAAATGCAGAAATAAACCTCCTTAGGGGAGTGATTTCTTCAGAATATAAGCTATTTTTTTCCTCTTTAAAATGTTTTTGTTTAATATCTTCATAAAGAGATTTCACGATCTAACTTTGAAACTATTCCTTTCTTCTCAGGAAATTCTTCAGGGTAACCAACCCAATCTGACTTTATTTTTAGACAGGTATATTTATTTGTTAACCCTCCTTTCTACCACTCAACATTTTTTTACATAAATAATTTTATTTTCTCCTCTACTTTCTTTGTAAAATTACTTTTAAAACCCATCAGTCACTGACTTAAGACACCTGATCAAATTCTTCATTTTCATTTTATATGAAGAGTAGAAGTATAAAATATTATCTCTATTAAACAAGAAATGTAATGTTAGACAATATGAAATGAGAGTCTATTAATATCATTCCACTGCTGAAACTCCAGTGAAATCCATTGCCCTGAGGTTGAGTTCAAACCTCTTGCAGGGTTCATAGGCTTGGTCTATGCCCTCAATAACATCCCTTACCATCTTCTCGTCCTCGTCCCCAAAAGTATACTTTCAATACACTTCAGCCTTTAAAACTTTTCCTTCGTTCCTCTAATAGGTCGTGTGTTTTTGTTTTCTCCTGGTCTACACCTTCCTTCATCATGACTTCATTCCTCCAGGTAAGTCTGACCTTACACAATTTTTTTCTCAAAGTGCTACATTAGACCCCTAAACTCTGGGGAAGGTACACTCCTTCTGTATGCTCTCATAACAGCCCCGTATGTCAGCCATCACACTTTTTATAATTGGTTATTTACTTATGGGTACCCCTCTTAAAGCAAAACATTCTGCTGGTAGGGACCTTTATTCATCCAACGACCATTTCATCCCACTCACCTAGCAAGGTACGTGGCACATAGTAAGCATTCAAAATTGTGCTGAATGGCTGATCGAATGAATAAATGAGCTGTTATCTTTCCATTTCCACTGCCAGGTAAATTTTGAAAAATCAGAAAGTTCATCTTTATATTTAAATAACACGTGTTACACTTTGAAAGACATAGGAAAGGAAGAAAACCTAATTTAAAGGAATTAAGGGGATTTCTGTCAGCTAGCTATAGAGCTAGAACTAAATTTCATAATCACTGAACTAAATTTCACTTCTGTGTTTTTAGTGGAGGCTGGGGAAGCATAATTTTGGGGGATTTTGTTGGAAGAAATAAAATATACCTAACAAAATAAGTAGTGAATTTTAAACTAACTATAAATATTTCAACTGAGAAATTGCCTTGAAACTGATGATATATTAAAGATTTAGTATAAATGATGGTTATGTGTGTCGTTCATAGCTAAAGAATGAGTTTATGCTCATTATTCCATTTTATCGTGCCAATTCAATAGCCTTGTGATCCCTTTTTATTGAATATTGATTACAGTTTTGAATACTTAATACAGTCAATGATAAAATTACCGTAAAACCAATTTGGGCTCAAAAAAATACCTCTAATCCTTCCTAGAAATCTTTGCTGATCCCTTTTAAAGTGATTTATTTTAAAACTAAATTTTTTTCTTTATCTTAACTAGGGTCTAACATGTGACTAAAGTAATAAACATCCACAGATAGCCTTGCCTAACATGTAAACAGTTCTCACCAACTATGAACCTCAAGCAACTCCATCTTGGGCCTGATTTATGCCCTGTGTGCTCTTTAACCTCAAGATAAATCTGACAGCCTATCTTCAGATGAAATATTCATGAAGTTTCATAACATTCATTACCATTTTATGATTCTTTTAGTTGGTATAACAACAATCCTTTCTAGCACTCTATTAAATCAGGAAGCAACTTCGTAAATCACTAGCCCAAGTGCATGAGACCATCACTTGTTAATGTCTTAGCTGTGCTGAAAAACGTGCTCAAGCATGGGGAAACTCATGCTGCCATTTACATCATCCTCCTTCAACATGCTAATTTGTTTGGGAAAATTCCTGTCTGATCTCTTCCAGCTCTGGGTTTTTTGAACTTGACAACTAAGTGAGAAATCTCTGAAAGCCTTGGATAAAAATATGTTGCTCTGTGTAAAATGTGCAAAATAAGTGACAGCACAAAGCCTCTTCTGCAGGTTACTAGCAGATCATGTTTCTTGGACAGGCAGGAGAGGATTCTGGGGAGCAAGCTGGATGGAAGATAAACACCTCTTCCCAAACTGTACTTTATTTTACTCTTTTATTTCAGCATCACTTGTCACAATTAGCTTTTAGAGCATCAGATAACTTTGGTTTCCTATTATTGTACCAGAAATCGACAAGACTCCAAGTTGGTAGTGCTATTTATATACGTATAGATTATTATAATAAATATCTTTGAATAGTTTTAAAGAGGTCAAAAGGCATGATTTCTGATTTAAAAGGGCTATGTCTTTTCAGTTTCAGGAATCAGAACTTTCTTCTGTGTTTTATTGTTTAAAACGATCCTGATAAAGTATCTAATGTTTATCGTATAAAGATTAAGCCTTGAAATGTAAAATTAAAAGGTAGAGATTCACATTATGCTGGCCTGAGAATTTTCCTCTGTTGTTTGGTATGAAGTCTCAGTCATATTCAAAAGGAAGAATAATCAACATAACTGGGCATTTGGTGGATCTTTTAATGGAATCCGTGATTCATTATGATTGGGGATGTTATATTTAAGACAAAAGAAAAATCTGAGTCCAGAAATCCGGGTGAATGGTTGTGGTGATAGTGAAGGAAGATTGAGAGATTAAGAATTTATGGAGGTGTCAGACAATTTTTATCACAAAGAGAAGTGTGCTGACAAGGAATCAGCACCCCCTTCATTGCCTGTTATATCTTTATCATGGGATAGTTCAGTTCAGAAACTAATGGGAAAGCCATTTTAAACCTCTTAATTGCTAACTGTTTTTATATCTATCCCACTCAGAGGGTGCTACATGCAAGCCAGATGGCTGAAAATGTTATTCTGGTTTACAAGCATGGAGATTTTTGTATCACTGCCAAAGCCATTGTCAAAATGTCCTATATCAAAACAAAACAAAAAATAAAATCCTCTGTTTTCCAAACTTCTGAAAATTCCACAATAGCAGTAAAATACCAACCCCCCTGTAGGTTTTGGCAGCTAAATGGAAAAATTATCCATCCCTAAGCAGCTTGTTGTCTGAACTAACTGAGCAGTGGGGCAGCCAAAAAAGGAACCGCATCATTGAGAAGCTCATGAATTTTCAAACAAGCAGCCTTTGGAATTCAGAACCACTCATAAGAGGCCAAGCCGAATGGGCTTGGCACAGAAATCAGCTACTCAAAAGGATCGCATGGTGACTAGAGGGAGTTTGGAAAATACTAACTATATTCACCCTCAGGCAAAGACAAGACAGTTGCTTTGCGTGATTTTGGATCTGGCTAAGGTCTTTCCTGGATATTAGGTGCATTGGATCAAAGGTAGTTTTACCTCAAATAATATAGGGAAATATCACAATAAAGTAAGGGGTGAATGATCTTGGCCAATACAAGATTATGCCAACCAGCAGCAGAAATAGTTACAATACATTCACTGTATCTTAGAGATAAAAAAGACCTGCTCTATCCTAGAATTATTTTAAAACTGAAAGATATGTAGTTGAAAGTGAATTTCTGACAAGTGAATGTTGTTAATATGTAATTTCAAGATGAAATTCTTATGAATCCTATGATCTAGTAAGCTTAGCTTTCCTACATCCTCCTTCAGAACCTAAGCTATGTTCTGATTATCTCACAGTTGATATGTTTTGCTTATTTATTTGTCTCATAAAAGAATTATCAACTTAAAATGAAGAATTTTCCAGAGAGTGAGTTAGAAGAGAGTTTTGGCTCAGAGTTTTAAGAAAGCAAAGTAGCTTTCTTGTATTATTAGCTGATGTTAAAAACACATAGTACAATGAGGACTCATTAGCATTATTAACATTGCTTCAGTAGGAGATAAGGCTCTTATGTCGTATCTGTTGCTCCCTGAGTGTTGCTTACACACATTCTGCTTCACTTTCTACCTCTTCAAGTTTGTCAGTTTTGACTTTTCCCTTAGTTAGAAGTATTGGATGTTGTTGTTGCCAGTTGAGTTCTCCAGAAGTAGATAGTGTGATGGTGTTTGGGGATACAAGATGTTTATTGGAGATCTATTCTTGTGAAGGAAAGTGGTGGAAGCAGGATTGGGCACAGGGAGAAGCTGAATTGTGAGGCATGCCTGGCAGTACCTTGGCCAACGTGAAGGGAGCTCTGGAACAAGAATGGCTCCTGGGAATGTCCAGCATTGGGCCATAATGGGGTGTATGCTGCTTCAAGGAAGGGTGTGACTATGGGCAGATGGCCATTTGAAGCTGGGGCAGTCCCTGATGGGGCTGCTAGTTAGGTGGTCTGCTGACCATATTCACCACAGCTGGTCAACAAGTATTTCTGAGAAGGGAGATGTGGGTGACACATCTCTGTTTCTATCACATAGGTCAGTATTTGGAAAATCAGCCAAGGCTCAGGGACCAAGTTGAGGACATGAGTGTGCATAATCAAAAGACCCAGAGAACAGGGAGATTAAGAGGCGAGGGCTAACAGGGTCCTAGAAAGTGTGAGTCAGGGACACGGGCCCAGGTCCCAGACCAGAGCAAATTGCCAGGAAAAGCTCAAGATCCAGGGAGGAGTTTGACTAACTGACATATGCACCAAATACCAAAAGAGAATTTTGATGCTTGAGGCAATATTCTAGTTCCTGTGTTTTACATCTGAGGCAAAAGATGGGCCTTCCTGTTTTCCAAATGAAGATAATTAAAAAATGCTTTCTAAATTTTCAACTCATTTGCTAACCCAAATTCAACTGGAAGTTTCCAGCTTACCTTTATGCTATATGGGTATTGAAGGCTTTCTGTGGCTCTTTGGGAAAAAAAAAACAAACAAAAGTGCATGAGTTTGAATTCAGAAAATAAAGTTTTTGATTATTCAGTGATGATGAATTACAATTACTTTGTTAAAAATATGTTTTTTTTTTCTGTCCAGGATAATACCTTTATTATCTTCAAAGAACAAAATAAACCAATTTATCATTAATTATTTATTCAACAAATTTTATTGAGTGTCTACTGTGCATATATGCCAGGCACTGTTTTAGGTAGCTGGGTTAAATAGGAAAATAAAACAAGTATTTCTGCCTTTGTAAATTCCATTATAAGCAGTACACAAAATTCAAGCAAATAATATGACTGTCATTATAAATAATAATATGGACAAATGAACGATCAGGAGGAAAGGAGTTGGAAGTACAGGAGAGAAAGGATTTTGATCATTTATAGCATGGTGGAGGCAGGTTTTGTTGAGATGTTGATATATGAGCACAATCTTGAAGGCAGTGATGTCTATGGGAAAGTGGTCCTGGCAGAGGGAACAGCTCGTGCAGACACCCTAATGCCACAGCCTGCTGAGTGTATTCAAAGGACAGCAAAGAGACTGTTGTGGCTGGAGTAGAGTGAAGGGCGGGAGAGGGTATAGACAAGGTCAGCTCAGTGAGGGAGATGAGTATGTGAGGAGATGGTGTACAACTTGGGCTTTAATCCCAATTGAAAGGCAGAGCCATTGCAGTTTGGAGTGGATGAGTTTCACCATCTGAAGTCTTTTAAAGGCTCACTAGCTGCTCTTGGAGAATAAACTACAGGGGTGGGGGAAGCAAGGGCAGAAGTCAGTCACCAGTTAACAGGCTGGTCCATTAACCAGGTAAATAAGAAATTGCCTTCCTTTTCGCTATAGATTGAAAAAAAAAATAAAAAGCTCAAGTCACACTGTTGTTACTGTTTTCACTAGAGTAAGATCTGACACTCAAAGTCAGCAAAGGAACTGCACTTTGAGAGACATTGTCTGTTGTTTGGTACCTTTATTTTTTTAGGACTAAAAGGTGATATGAAATAGCAGAGAGCACATCTCTCTCCTTTGTACTGCTCTGTGGCATTTCAGGATCTGAGAAGACTGTTCTAGTATTGAAGTTTACATACTGTCATGCCCACAATTCTGGTCAACCATTCCCAATGCAGCTTGCGTCCTCAGAACTGAGTTTTGAAGCTGAAATTCCCAGTAGGATGTGGATTTTTTTGTGTCCTTTTTTCTTTCTATAAAAAAATGTGTTCATGAAGCCCAAATAACAGTTACCACATTAGTGGATAAAAAAGAATGGGATGTGTCATATTTGGAGCAGCCGTCGGGGAAAAGGAATGCACAACGTGTGGAGAAATTTGATGGAGGCAAAGAAATATGTTAAAGGAGATAAAGCTTCTGGGGTGGAAAGCAGAATGACTCAACCCATTCAGGAGACAGTGGTGTGAAAACTGCATTGTCTTGAAAAGTAGGACCTTTGCCTGGGGCATGATGCCCATCAACAACAGCTGAACAGCTCCACTCTTGGCATATGGGCATTTCTGAAACTGACTTTGTGTGTGGAACCAAGTGTTCATAAAAGTAGTTTTTGATGAAGCTTCTTTATTTTTTTTCTTTTAAAAATATTTATCTAAATTCAAGTTAGTTAATATACAGTGTAGTATTAGTTTCAGGAGTAGAATTCAGCAATTCATCACTTACATATAACACCCAGTGCTCATCCCAGCAAGTGCCCTCCTTAATGTCCATCGCCAATTTAACCCATCTCCCCACCCAGCACCCGCCAGCAATCCTCAGTCTGTTTTCTGTATTTAAGAGTGTCTTATGGTTTGCCCCTCTCAGTTTTTATCTTATTTTTGCTTCCCTACCTCTATGTTCATCTGTTTTGTTTCTTAAATTCCACATATGAGTGAAATCATATGATATTTGTCTTTCTCTGCCTGACTTATTTTGCTTAGCATGATACCCTCTAGTTCCAACCATGTGGTTGCAAATGGCAAGATTTCATTCTTTTTGATCACTGAGTAATATTCTTGTGTGTGTGTGTGTGTGTGTGTGTGTGTGTGTGTGTGTAAATCTTATGGCCCACTTATCCAAACTTTTACCTTTTTGACCAGGATTATCTTCAGTTACATCACTTGACACAAGGCCTGGTAGTAAGTAAATCAGTATGATCTAACCATTTTTGAGCACTTATTGTATGATCCAAACTGTAGTAAGTAATACTAAGGATAGAAAAAGGAAATATAGGACTTGACAATTCCTCTCAAGAAAGTTTCAGTCATGTCAGGAGAGAAAAACATACCTTTGTGAAGTAAATTTGAACAATGAAACATTTAATTATATGTCTGAATATGTGGTAAAGAAAATATATTCTGCAAGAAAATTAGAGCTTTCATAAATGACTTTCAGAAAAAGTTGGCCATCCTATGCAGGGCTTAACAGAAAGTCGTTGCTTTAACTGTTCCTTTAATGTCTTAATACAAATTGCAGCTAATGAGATATTTACTCTTAAAATGTTTTAGTGGAAATAGCAATCTATGATAGATGTCAGTGTAAGACATTTTGGACATTGAAATGCAGGATGCCATGATAGGAACCGTTATTTATGATTCATTTGAAGTGTTGAAATTCAAACAATAAGATAAGTTTTATTTGGATTATATCGTTTTACACCTCATAGTATTTGAATATGATAAACAAATTAGTAAAGGCATTTTAGTTATTGGGAGTTTACATGTAAAAGGCCCAGATTTCCAGCTTCTCTTGAAACATCTGAAGATCTCCTTTTGGTCTGCAATCTCACAAGGCAATAGCATCTCAGAGCTGAGTTGCAGGTGGCTTCTCCAGTTTTCCATGACTTCACTGTTCCTTACTGCTCTTTCTTTTTTCCTCCCCCCAGCATGCTTTAGCAGTTCCTGTTCAATACCTAGCCAGCTCCCTCTTGGCAAGTGAATTTGTGATTCCCTGATGAGGCTTACCCTCCACCAAATACACTTATGCCTTTTGCAACATTCTTTCTACTTGAATGCATTACATTGAAATTCACTTCTCTAGGCAACCCATTACAGTGTTGGACACACTATTGCAAACGTCCTTCCCTGCATTGAGCCTGTATTCTTATAATTTCTTTTTCTAATTTTATCCTTTAAAGCAAAAATGTCTTTTCTTCCTCCTTCATGTGTATATGCAAGATGCATATAGCTATCAAATAATGCCAAGAAACCCCATTTAATAATGTTACTTATTTTTCACCCTGACCCTGAACATTCCTTGTCCTCTGGTTTTGTTTTTAAAGTTTTTTTTTTTTTTAGTTTTATGGATTTTTAAATTTTGAGTTGATTGTAGACTCAAATGGAATTGTAAGAAACAATACAGAATGACCAAGTGTACCCATTACTCAGTTTCTCCCAACAGTAGTTAATACCTGGTAAAATAATAATACAATTTCAAAACCAGTATGTTAACATTGATATTGTCAAGACACAGAATCTTTCTATAACCACAAGGATCCCTCGTGTTGTCCTTTTATAATTGCACCTACACCCACGTCTACCCCCTCTGTGTCAATATATGTTTTCTATTTGTATAATTTTGTGATTCAAGAGTGATATATAAGGAATCATATATAATATTTTAGGATTGATTTTTTTTTTTTTTGCTCAGCATGATTCTCTGGAGATTCATCTAAGTTGTGTGTTAATAGTTCATTCTTATAGACATCCAGATGGCCAACAGACACATGAAAAGATGCTCAACATCATTGATTATCAGAGAATACAAATCAAAACCATGATGAGATACCATCTCATACTGGTCATAATAGCTAAAATTAACAACTCAGGAAACAACAGATGTTGTCAAGGATATGGAGAAAGGAAAACCCTCTTACACTGTTGGTAGGAATGCAAATTGATGCAGCCACTGTGGAAAACAGTATGGAGGTCCTTCAAAAAGTTAAAAATAGAACTACCCTATGACCCAGCAATTGCACTACTAAGTATTTACCCACAGGATACAAAAGTACTTGAAGGGGCACATGCACCCCGATGTTTATAGCAGCATTATCAATAGCGAAATTATGGAAAGAGCCCAAATCTGTTGATCGATGAATGGTTAAAGACAAAGTGATATATATGAATGTATATATGATATATATATACATATACACCTATATATATATATATATACATATATATATACACATATATATACCCACATATATATGTAATATACACACACACACACACACACACACACACACATATGTAAAATATATAAAGGAATATTACTCAACCATCAAAAAGAATAAAATCTTGCCATTTGCAACATGGATGGAGGTAGAGTGTATTATGTTAAGCAAAATAAGTCAGGCAGAGAAAAACAAATGCCATTTGATTTCACTCATTTGTGGAGTTTAAGAAACAAAACAGATGAAAATGGAGAAAGAAGGAGAAAAGAGGGAAGCAAATCATAAAAGACTATGAAGAACTATAAAGAACAAACTGAGGGTTGATGGAGAGGGGGTGGGAGGTGGATGGGCTAAATGGGTGGTATGTGCTAAGGAGGTCACTTGGGATGAACACTGGCTACTCCTGAATGCTACTCCTGAAACCAGTATTACTCTATATGGTAACTAACTAGAATTTAAATAAAAATTTGGAAAAAAAATTCCTTCTTGTATTGCTGAGTGGTATTTTATGGCATGGCTGTACCAGTCTCTTTAAGCATTCATCACTGAAGGACATGTGGGTTGTTTCCATTTTTCGACCATTATAAACAAAGCATTTATAAATATTTGTGTACAGGTTTGTAAATACAACTCTTGATTTCTCTGGGATAAATGCCTAGAATTGCAATTGCTGGGTAGTCTCACTGTAGAATATTTAGTTTTTTAAAGAAACTACCAAACTCTTTACTAGAGTGGCTCTACCATTTTACATTGCCACCAGCAATGTATCAATGATCCAGGTGGTATTTGATGTTGCCAGTATTGTTTATTTTAGTCATTTGATATGTATGTAGTGGTGCCTCATTGTGGTTTTAAATGAGGCACCTTTGGTGTTAAAGGCATTCCTTTAAAGGCAATTGGTGGTGAACATATTTTTATGTGTTTGTTGACATCTGTGTGTGTATATGTGTGTGTGTACGTGTGTGTGTATCTATATAGTGTGTGTTTGTGTGTGTGTGTGTGCCTGAAACGTCTTTTGCATGTTTTCCAATTGGATTGTTTGCTTTCTTAATGTTGAATTTTGAATTTTAAAAAACGTATTCTAGATTCTAGTCCTTTGTGAGATATGAATTTGCAAATATTTTTCTCCTCTATAGCTTGCTTTTCATCCTTTTATCAGGGTCTTTTGCAGAGCAGAAGTTTTAAAATTTGATGAAGTTTAATTTATAAATTTTCCTTTGATGGATCATGCTTTTGGTGTCAAGTCTAAAAAACTCTTTTGCATCGCCCTAGATCATAAAGATATTCTCCAAGGTTTTTTACAAGTTTTATAGTTTTATATTTTGCATTTAAATTCATGATATTTTTTGAGTTAGTTTCTTGTATAAGGCATGAGACTTAGGCCAAGGTTCATTTATTGCCTGCCTCCTCCTTCCTTTCTTTCTTTCTTTCTTTCTTTCTTTCTTTCTTTCTTTCTTTCTTTCTCTCTTCTCTTTTTCTCTTTCTCTCTCTTCCTTTCTCTATTCCTTCCTTCCTTCCTTCCTTCCTTCCTTCCTTCCTTCCTTCTTTCCTTCCTTCTTCCTCCCTCCCTCCCTCCTTTCTTCCCTTTCTTCTCTTTCTTTCCTTTCTTCTCTCTCCTTTCTTTGTACTGTTTTTCTCTGGCTGTTATATCAGCTTCCTAAAATGAGTTGGGAAGTGCTTATTCCTCTTCTATTTTCTAGAAAAGATATTGTACAAATGGTTTTAAATTTTCTTTAAACATTTGGCAGAAATCTGTGAAACTATGTGGGCCTGAGAATTTCTTTTTTGTGAGTTTTAAAATTACACATTAGATTTCCTTAATATTGCAGGACCATTTCAGTGATCTCTTTTATATATGGATGAGTTGTAAGAGTTTGTGGTTTTCAAGGTATTGGTCCATTTCATCTAAGTTGTCAAATTTGTTTGTTGAGTTGGTTGTAGTAAACCCTTATTATCATTTTGATGTCTGCAGAGCCTGAAGCGACATCCATTGTTTCATTTCTGATATTGGTAATTTGTGTCTTGTCTCTTGTTTTTCCTTTGTCACTCTTGTCTAGGGTTTTGGCTATTTTTATATTATGCTACTCTGGATCTTATTTAAACCAGTTTTAGTTGACTTTGTCTGATGATGCTCTGGCATAAGAAGGGAGGAGAGGACACTGCTTCATTACTGCCAGGTGGAGGTCGAAGTTCAAGTTCTCCATTTTGCCTGCACCGACACCTGAGGTGAGGGTTCATTATTACTTTTGGGTGGAGATGGGAGTTCTAGTTCTCCAGGTTGTCTTCAGTGTCATGCAGTGAGGCATTGTTTTGATACCACCGGGCAATGGTGAACAGCCTAACTCTCCACTAAGGCCTCCACCTACACCACCGCAGCAGGGGCTTGGAAAAGTATGTTATTATTTCCAGGTGGAGATAGAAATTTTGCCTCCCCATACAATCTCCACCTACACTGCTGGTGGAGATGAAAGTCATAGTGCTTTATTTGGCCTTCTCTGATATCGCTTGGTATGGGTTTGGGGATACTTGTTTACAGCCTCATAAAGGTGGAAGTCTAAACTCTCTATTAGCTTTTGCTGTTGTGGATGTGGGAGTGAGACCATAGTTTTTTCTATGTTGTTTGTCCAGAGTAGAGCAATTATTGTCTAAAAGTTTTCTGTGTTGCTAGACTGGCCTTTTCTTGTTTATATGGCTAGAGACAGGAGGCTTTTGTTGGGACTTTTTTTCTGTGCCCATTGGCATTTTCAGGTTGCCAACTTCCTTAGCTCCAAGTCAGAGATATATGAGGCAAAAAGAAAATTTATGTCACTCCTTGGCTCCTATCTGATCAGTCTTCTTTTCTCCAAATTTGAGAAATTTTATGCATTTTATATATGATGTCCAGGGAGGTTAGTTGTAGTTAGCAAGGAGGAATAGGCAAGAATATGTCTACTTTATATTCTTGGAAGCAGAAGTCTGCTCTACTTTTGATGGTTAAAATGTGATGCATTACCTAATCCTTATCCGTGCCTTAGACTCAGAAATCCACAGCAGACAGACCACAGGGATGGTGACATTTACATCCAGTATCATTTTTGGAAAAATGTATAGTCGATGCTGAGACAACCATGGTTTGGCATTCAACTCATAATTACTGAGTGCCAGCTATGTGGCAGTCACTGTTCTAGAAGAATACAACAGGGACTAGTTATCACAGATGATGTCCTCCTGCTGTTCCCAAATTATTTGGAATTAATATTATTTTCACTATGAGTGTATAAAGTGGGCCAGCTTCCTATAGTTCCCTCTATACCTAATCTAGAAATTGCAGAGGTACTATCTCTTTCATTCATATAGTTCAGATATCTGCTCTTAAGCTCTACTTGAAATTCAAGCCGTCTGAGACCTCCAGAGAGCAGGATCATCAGATCTATAATCTTACCACAGTATTCAGAAGGGAAAAAAGAAGGATCTTTTGGAAGTCTAGCAAAATGTTCCTGAATGATTTCTTATAAATATGTCCTGTTTCTTTCCACTTTCCATCACCACCATTACTCTTTGTATTCCCAATTCTCTTCTCATTTCTCCTTTTCAGGGCCAAGCCAGCAAGCACTACCTCCATGCTTATCTCCAGGATGTGACCAAGGAAAGTGGTATCTCCTGGCAGTAGATTAACTGGGAAATGCACATTGGGAGGTGCACAGCAGACATACCTGGGGGCCTAGGAACTATATGCCCACCAACCCAATATCCTGATATAACACACCCTCAAGAAATAATAATCTTGCCCTGGTTGGATATCACTGTGATGGGAAACAGGGAAGAATGGGTAGTATCAGATCATGGGTGAAAGGAGCTGCATTTTTTTTTTTTTTTAACTAGCAGAAGGATGATAATATAACAGGGCCCTTGAAGGAGATCATGTAGTAATAAAACACAGTCCATGTGATTTGGAGTCAGTCATATTTCTACCCCATAGAAGTACACTGTCCAGAATAGTAAATACAAATGGTTATTTAAATTTAAACTAATTAAATTTAAATTAAAAATTAAAATTTATTTCTTTAGTTGCACTTTTCATACTTCAGATGCTCTCAAGTCACCCGTGGGTAGGCCACTGTACTGGATGCTGAGAGTTGGAACACTCCACTCCTGTAGAAAGTTCTATTGAAGATTACTGCTATAGAGTATTGTTACTTCTTGCTCTCTTGTTACCTTTAGGCCTTTAACTTTTTGGATATACTATTTATTTTACTGCTTCCCTGTTTTATCCTGAAGACCTGTCCCATTCCCCCTTCCTGCCTGCCTCTGATTTTGCCACCAACCTCAGTTTTGAAGAAACTAAGGGTTGTTGTCAACACTTGCCAAAGATCTGACCTCTGACTTCTCCATTGGGTTTTGACCTTTGGCTTTATTACTTAGTACATAATGGCCTCAACCTGCTCACACCTGAGTTAGGATACTTGGCTCCTGATTTGGCCTTAGCAACTGGTTTGTCTTCTCCTCCCAACTCTCTGAGTCAGTTTACTTTAAAATTTTAGTTCATGGCTTTCTTGTACTGGATTGATATAATCTGTCCTTAATTTACCAGTCTTTGTAGTTTTGCTTGTACCTCTCAATATGTGAGATTGGAGACAGCAGTGTTTTATTATTGTACTATAACTGAGCTTCATTTTTAGCCATTATTGTGGGAAAAGTTTTCAAAATGTGTTTAATACTAAGTCAACACTATATACATATATATATATATACACACACACATATATATATGTACATATATATATATATATATGTTTAATATTACAAGAAGGAATTTGGAAGTGTGAGGCTTTCACTGATAACTACTTGGAAGAAAGCTGAACATAAATTCCAGATAGATGAAAAATTTGTAAATCTTTATATACTATACCTAGAGGAATGCCGCACACAATTTGAAAGCCACCAACTTCTCTGCATTATTGGCTAAATATTAATTGGTGGTGTTTCTATCCCCAGAAACATTTCTTAACTAAAATAGTGTAATTCAGCTTCACAAAATTTGAAAATAAAAGAAGTCCAAATTTCTAGTTAATCCCATTTAAAGAAAGATCCGTTGAAGATGACTCCAGTGATTAATTATGTACAAAAATGTTAGGGTTTTTTCCTTGACATTAATTTGTCATTTCAAGATGCACAGAGAAAAATTGCTAAGGGAGGAATCCTGCAATAAAGAGAATATAGAAGCAAAGGAGAACCAATTAAAGTGGGTAAATTATTAGGAAATGTAATCAATCTTCAATTATCTAAGGACTTACCAGTTCGAGTATGTATTTCTTCATTTGTTAGGGAATCATAGAAAAGGAGAGTAAAGTGGAAGTTTAATCACTGATTAAAGCCAGTCTAAAACCTAATTGCATCACTAAGTATGGTGCTTTTCACAAAGTGGGCACTTAATAAAACTTATGGAATTGTAGATAAAAGAAAGATAGACCACTGCAAATTAAAATCAGCCAGTGAATTTAAAATGCCTCTTTTGTGGAAAGCATATTACTAAGAATTCTATAGAAAACAGAAAATAATGTATAGATTCTTAAAAAAAGATTAAAAAGTGTTTTTGTAATGAATGAAAAACAGCAGTGTCTGACATTTTCTTATTGCTTTGTGAGATACTTTATATAATATTATATGCACATGTTTTGATAGTTGGATATTAGATATATACCTAGAAGGCATACTTAGAAGACATTACAAAAATTTGATTTTTAATTAATAACTTATCTTATGAGTCCACCTAACAAAACTCAATTTAAAATAAATTGCATTAACCTCTGAGATTTTTCTTTTCTTCTTGAACCATAATAGAAATCCTATTGAA
This sequence comes from Panthera tigris, assembly GCF_018350195.1. NCBI lineage: Eukaryota > Metazoa > Chordata > Mammalia > Carnivora > Felidae > Panthera > Panthera tigris. The sequence continues at coordinate 166,664,027 of NC_056667.1, forward strand.
GGGTACCATTTAAGCATTTTTAAAAATAGTGGCCTGAATTCTATGTTCATCATTTCTATATGTTATCCAGAGACCTATTTGAAAATGTTCATGTTGAAGCTGTTGACTTATGTTATTCAAACAGCTTTCGTTGAGTTCAAAAACCACAATCAAAAGTATTGTTAAGCATTTGTTTCCAATTTAGGTAATCTAAAAATAAAGTTGTTTTACTTGTGTTAAAAATGGGAGGAAATCTTGACCAAATAAATTGTTTTGAGAATCCCTTTTTTTTTTTTTTTTTTTTTTTTTTGTATTTGGGCAGGGCCAATGCCACCATATGGGTTTCTTTTTCTCTTTTTCTCATTTGAAATTCAAATATATAGGCTAATGCTTACATTTTACTGTTTCTTTCTGTTGTTTTTCTTGTAGGTGGAGGTAGGTATGCAACTTGTTGGTTTTTTTCCCGTCAAAGTTTTTTTTTTTAATTAAAAAAATTTTAAATTTTACGTAGACTCTATGCCCAATGTGGGGCTTGAACTCATGACCTTGGGATCAAGAGTGGCACATTCTACTGATTGAGCCAGCTAGGTGCCCCAGTATCAAAGTTTTTCTTTATTAAAATTGTCTTTCAGTTCAGTCTGTGTTTTGGGATGAGGACCCAACCCAGGGACTATTAACCCACAGCTGAGGCATCTGGGAATTGTGCTCATCTGATAGTAGGAGGTACTTAAAGTAACAGTAGAGTTGGGAGCTGGGGATGATGTTGCCATGCTGTATGTGTAGAAGTCTAGGAAACTGGTGAGGGGGAGAACAGAGACATGGGTGATCTTTGAAAGACACGGAGGCGTGTATTAGTTCCTGCCTTCCAATTCCATTTCTGAGATCCTCATGGTCTAGTAAGTGCTTCATTTCCCTTTCTTTGAATGCCCATGGAATTTGCATGTTTACTTTTATATTAAGCCTTGTTTTCATTAAACTAGTTTTAAAAGATTTCTGTTCCTTGCAACTAAATATATCATTACTAAAACATAGGTTTTTACATTCTTCCCTGAATATTTTTCTTGATGTATCTATTTTATTTAACCTATGGCTCTTAATTAATCCCATTGAATGTCCTTGTTTTAAATTTATACCACATTAAGATTATTATAACTACAACTCTGTTTTCTTTGCTATCTAATATTTATCTTTTTGGGTTTTTTTTTTTACCATATTTTGTAATGACTTCTAAATTCTGTAATGTTCCTTTATTTTTTTTAATTTTATTTATTTATTTATTTATTTATTTATTTATTTATTTATTTATTTTTAATATATGAAATTTATTGTCAAATTGGTTTCCATACAACACCCAGTGCTCATCCCAAAAGGTGCCCTCCTCAATACCCATCCCCCACCCTCCCCTCCCTCCCACCCCCCATCAACCCTCAGTTTGTTCTCAATTTTTAACAGTCTCTTATGCTTTGGCTCTCTCCCACTCTAACCTCTTTTTTTTTTTTTCCTTCCCCTCCCCCACGGGTTTCTGTTAAGTTTCTCAGGATCCACATAAGAATGAAACCATATGGTATCTCTCTTTCTCTGTATGGCTTTGTAATGTTCCTTTAAATAAATGTTCTTTGTAAATACGATAAAACAAGAAGAAGCTTGGAGGCATTTTCTCATTCTGAAGCTTGTTAGTGTCACATGTTATAATTTTGTTATCTCTAATCAGTAGGCTTTTTAGTGTTGCTGACACTTTGTGATATGAACCAAAATCAATGTCTATATGCCACCAATGCAATAATTGGTAACAACTATTTAATATCATACAGTTAGATAATTAATGGGCTTTCCCCTCCTCTTTATCAGATTTAGTGAAGTAGAGACAGCTATTTTCTTTTTTTTTAATGTTTTATTACTTATTTTTGAGAGAGAGAGGCAGAACATGAGTGGGAGGGGCAGAGAGAGAGGGAGACACAGAATCTGAAGCAGCTCCAGGCTCTGAGCTGTCAGTACAGAGCCCGACATGGGACTCAAACTCACGAACCGCGAGATCATGACCTGAGCTGAAGTCGGACACTTAACCGACTGAGCCACCCAGGCACCCCGAGACAGCTATTTTCTACATACCCATTTTACCTCCCAGATTAAAAGTGTATAGGGTTAAGTATGTGATATTTTACTTTACACAACATAAAATACTGTCATATTTCCAAAGACTAAACCTAAGTTGGGTATTCAGAAAATAAGATATAAAAACCAAGGTCAAAGTAACATAGATCATTGATGTTAAAGTATAAGCACAACTATTTTTATTCTTTAAACACAATAAGAAATGGATTATTTTGAAAGGTCAGCATTTTATATAAATGGGACATGAACAATAACTCAACTCTTTCCCTAAGGATTACATTCAAGCTATGTGAGTTTATCCCTTACTTAGAACGAGGTCAGCAGTTCCACACCAGAAATGGTGGTACTCTGGAGAGTGGCAAACCTTTTCAACTTGGGTTGAATTTAAATTAAACTAGAATTTGCAGACACTGTCTTCTTGAAAGATTGTAAATCCAAGAAAATAACCAAAGTAATTGTTTTTTTTAAATGTAGAATTTCATAAAAGATTTACATTTTTAATAAAATCTATAGGAAAATTTTTTTGCTGGGGGATGCATAATGTTTATAGTTGGATTAATAGTTTTGGAAGTCTGTGGATAGAAGAGGTAGCATCGATTGGACAACAGCCTGAAATTGCATGTCAAAGAGCTGTAGGTTTAAGTACTGAGTTTCTTTTCTTACTGTGTGATCTTGAATAAATCACTTAGTATCTCAAATACATTTTTCTTATCTGTGAAATGGAGGCAATAATAGTGCTCCCCTTCTAGGGTTCCAAGGGTTAAGTGAGATAAGTATAGCACTTAAGAAAGTGTCTAACACAGAGTAAGCTCTTAGTAGTATCAGATTATTATTATTATTAGTATCAGATTATTATTATTTATTATTACTATTATTATTATTATTATTGTTATTATTATTACTAGGAAGTAGTGTGATTGATCTTATGGAGATTTTAAGGACCAAAAGCTAAATTGATGTACTGTATCACATCATATTTCTTGCAACAACTATGCTTCAATTTTTTTGTAACACAGCTTCAGATATAAGCCAAGTTTCATTATTTTCTTCAAAGCTTGTCAATAGACTATTCATCTGTGATATTTGACAGTGACTACTAAAAACTAGATTATATTTTAATGTTTTTCCTAATTATACCTTTTTGTTTTGTTTTGGAAATCACCAGTTTGATGGTGACAATTAAATCGAATTTATGATGGGTTTATGTAATAATTTCCCAACTGATGTATGGAGATACTATACTATTTATAACTTTTTTTCTCTATCTACCAAATCTCTCTGTACAGGTCACTTTCTGTTTCATGCATATTACTCAAGTATTCTCTGGGCTCGCTCATGTGCTCACACTCCCTCTGTCTCCCTCTGTCTCCCTCTCTCTGTCTCCCTCTCTCTCTCTCTCTCTCTCTCTCTCTATATATATATATATATAATATAATGGTGGTGGCAAGGGGGAAGGAATATCTTTGTTGGTTTCACACTTCTGATCTTAATTTAGATTCAGCCAGGACATGCCTCTATATAAGTAAAATGTTAATTTTTAAAATTTGAATTTGTGTTAAGTATTTAATTACCGTGTCATAGAAAAAAATCTTTTCATTGTGGGTGGGTGTGGTTGGGATGGGGAGAAAGAGAAAGAAAAAGATAGAGAAAAGAGTTGTACTCCTTTTTCTATTGGGACGTTTTGGCATCTGTGCTCCTGCTCTTGTTTCTCTCCCTGTTAGCAGGGGCCATGGGGTCCATAATTTTTAAGGTACTCTTCTTCTAATTCTTCTAATGCTCTTTATTCTGGTCTTCGTCTTTTTCTGGTCAATGAAACTTCAGCTGTTTTTTTTTTCCTTTGTTAGTTTGGGCTCCCTAACATCATTCTTGTGTTCTATGAGTGTTTTCAGATCCTTTATCTCAGGATTATCTCTTTTTTTTCATGTTTATGTAGTTTTGAGAGAGAGACAGAAAGAGCATGCATGGGGGAGAAGCAGAGAGAGAGAGAGAGAGGGAGACACGGAATCCGAAGCAGGCTCCAGACTCTGAGCTGCCAGTACCAGAGCCCGAAGTGGGACTTGAACTCACAAACCAGAAGATCATGACCTGAGCCGAAGTGGGCTGCTTAATCAACTGAGCCACTCAGGTGCTGCTCTCAGGATTCTTCTAAGGATTTAATTGCTGTCTCAGCTTGCTGTCCCATCTCCTCCTCCATCCACCGTTTACCTTCTTGACAGGATGCTCTTTGCTATTTCCTTACTATCTAGTTCTATGGTTTTTATTTTATTTTATTTGTTTATTTTGTAATGTTTGTTTGTTTATTTAATATAATTCATTGTCAAGTTGGCTAACATGCAGTGTATACGGGGTGCTCTTAGTGTTTGGGGGTAGATTCCCGTGATTCATTGCTTACGTACAACACCCAGTGCTCTAGTTCTGGTCTTTACTATTGTTCTCTCGTTGTTAACAAAGATGCTGAACTTGTTCTTTTAAAAGGCATTTTATGGCCTCTTACTCACCTTTTCAGTATGTGAAAAGTCTTTGACCAGTTAGAGGCGTAGAAAGTAAATGAACTCTGTAGAGGTGTGTAATGTAACTTCATTCCAAACCTTTCGTCCTACACCTTGTGTACAAAAGAAAGGGCTCCTTTAAAGTGGTATTATTGGGAGGTTGATAAAGGGAGCATCTTGATATTTTCAGTATGTGAAAAGTCTTTGACCAGTTAGAGGCGTAGAAAGTAAATGAACTCTGTAGAGGTGTGTAATGTAACTTCATTCCAAACCTTTCGTCCTACACCTTGAGTACAAAAGAAAGGGCTCCTTTAAAGTGGTATTATTGGGAGGTTGATAAAGGGAGCATCTTGATATTTATAAGATATAGCTTTTATATTCCTGGTAGCTCTACAAATAATTAGCACATGGCTATTATTTTTCTTTCTTTAAAATACAAAATTAGCATTTAAAAAACGAAAAAGAAATGGTGGACATCACTGTTGCTTGCTTGTCACGTCCCCAGTCTTTTCCAGCCTCCTTGCAGGTAAGTGCACTATGGACTCTGGCCCATGAACTATCCCTTTGTGGCTGCAGAAGTGAGAAGCTCCAGTATCAGTCAGGCTTCACTCAGGGAAGCAGACCACTGAATACTGTGGAGTAAGGATTTGTGATAGGAATAAGGCCTTGTAAAAATTGTAGGGGAAGCTAGAGAACAGAGCTGCTAACCAGCCCCTCTGATGCACTGGTGTGGCTCAACAAGGTCAGGGGATTTCTGAAGCTATTTAGATTCAGCTAGGACATGCCTCTCTATATAAGCAAGATGTTCCTTTTTAAAATTTCATTTTGTATTAATGATTTAATTACATGTGCAGCTGCTAGCGTAGGACCATAAAGGAGAACTGGTAGAAAAATCTGTGGAAGGTTACTGTTTCTATGTTTGGTGATGAGTAGGGGTTCCTGTTCATTAGCTGAGTTAGCAATTTGGAGGTGGAACTGAATGCAGAATGGGGAAGAGTGAGAATAAGCTGAATCTAGGAGTACGTTTGGGTTTGCTCTCAACATGAAGAAGATTAAAGACAAGCTGAAATCTTTTGGAAGATCTTTGTGCTTCTTATTGCCTTTAAACTCGGATGACCTTCAGAAAGTAATGGTGGCTGCTTTATTTCTCACACATTGATTTCTTCTTTGGACCCCTTTTAAATGAGAACCATATACAGGAAGAGGACTTTGGGAAACACAGCTCTAGATTAGCCAACTTGGTAAAGTAGAGAACAATGGTGACCACCTCTTGTCAGTGTGGCATCTGTTCATAGTGCTTTGAACCACATTTATGTCTAATAGCTAAATCATGATTCCACTTAATGTGATGCATCTACACAAAACTGAAAACATGCTAATTTGTATCCTCCCCCAAAAGAGGACACAAAATTCTACAGTCATTTCATCTGTCTTTGGGTATTGTTCGTATCTTTACTAGCTGAGTCACACTCTGTTTTTGAAATCTTCTAACTTAAATACTGACATATTAGCTAATTGTTATTAACACATATTACGTTTACTAGTAGGACAGCATGAGAAAGCAAAGTGATAAAGAAAAAGACATATCTATCTATCCATCCATCCATCTATATAGATATATGGACATATACACAAAAATGTATGCACACAACTATATCAAAGAAAGGAGGAAACAGTCATAACTATTATAGTGTTCATTTTTGGGAATAGTCACATGGTTGTAGCTGGTGTTTAGATCTTGCTTCTTTTAATACCTGTTCCTTATTCCTTTTGCCTTCAGCAAGCAACTGAGCTGATCATGGTTTCTTGACAGGTGGGGTGTCCCAAACCTGAATTCCTGAAGGGTCTATGACATTAGTAGTTCTGTTATTTTGAAGTATTTTAGTGTTCCATGAAGTTTTCATTGTAGGAATATGAATCCTGAGAAGTGTTCTGTGTTATAAACATCTGCCTCCCTACCATGTTGTGTAGAAACAATACAATTGTATTAGTTTTTTTATTAGTGCATACCAAGTTACCATAAACTAGCCATTTAAAACAATACTCGTTTATTATCTCCCAGTTTTTGTGGGTTAGGAGTTTAGGTGCAAATCAGCCAGGTGCTCTGCCCATAGTCTCACCAGGCTGAAACCAAGTTGTTGCCAGGGCTGTGATCTCATCTGATACTCAAGATTCTCTTCTATGATCATTCAGACTATTGGCTGAATTCAGTTCCTTGTAGTTCTAGGACCAAGGTCCCACTTATTTTCTGTGCATTGACTGAGGGGGAGAGAGGGTTGCTTTCAGCTCCTAGAAGGTGCTCATGGGTTCTAGACCTGAAGCTGTCTTATCTAACAACATGAAAGCTATTTTTCCAGGTCCAGCAGGAGAATCTTACTGGTCTGCTGCAGCTGAGTCTTATATAATGTAACCTAATCAAGGGAGTGCCTATCCAATCATATTTGTAGGTTTTGCCCACATTCAAGGGGAGGAAGTATAATAGTGCGTGCCCTAGTGAGTGGGAGTTTGGGGAGCTATCTAAGAATTCTGCCACAACCACACAATTTTATCTTGGTAGTCAGAATAAATCATTATACCCTCTACAGTTCCTTCTTTGACTGCTGATTCACCATCATGTGGAGTGGCCAGGTGGCAGTTTCACCTTAAGTTTCTTTAAATTATTGTTGCATCCCCCATTAGGAACATTCCTTCCTTTGGAATGAATATCTCTAAACTAGCAGATCTCAAGTTTGTGGGGGCAGGAAGCAAAACTTTTGCCAAATGTTACTCAGTAACAGTAAATCATCTTCCATTCCTTGTTTCTGCAACCAATGAATCTTGGCTATGGGGAACAAAACCCCAGCATCATATGTTGGTCATTGATTCAGAGCATATGCTACATGCGGAAGGACATTACTCCAACCCTACAGTGTGTGACCATCCAATTGACACTGTATCAGAATCTTTCCATTTATTCCAGGAAACATGGTAAGATGAATTAATTCAGTGAGCAAAAACCCATTGGTGCTTTTTACTTACTGTAAAATATGTTTCCTGGATGGAAGCAATGCTGTGTAGAATACCATGCTGATAGATAAGACATTCTAAAAGTTCACAGATGGTGGTTTTGGCTGAAGCCTTGTGGTTGAAGATGGCAAATTTGTATCCAAAATGATTGTCTTAAGTGAGAAAAGATTTCTGCCTTTTCCATGAAAGAAATGGTTCAAAATAATCAACCTACCATGAGGTGTCTGGTTCCCCTGGGGAATAGCACACCATGTACTCAGTGTTAATTTCTGCTATTTTTAGGTTGAGTACTGAGCAGTGGCTTTTGACAGAGTGGCCTTTGTAAGTGGAAGTACATATTGCTAAGTTCATGAGCAACTTTCATCTTTACCACCATGACCACTTTATTCATGAACCAGTGGAGCAAAGTCAGGAATGGCTAAGGAAAGACGCTGAAAAGCATCTATAGAATGATTACTCTTGTACACCTGATTTCTAAAGTTTCTTCTGCTAGAGTCCCTCTTCAGTGGCCACTGACATGATACGCAAGTATCTTCATACTCGGTGCTCATTTTCTGAGGTCCATCTACAGGCTTCTTACCCAGAACTTTTTAACAAATCCAGTCATGTGTCTTCCAAGTCCCTGACTAGCAAACAAACTATAGCCCTTGCCTAAGAATCAGCATAGATCCATACTTGTAGACATCTCTCATTCTAGGCAAAGGAAAAAAAAATAGGTGCATTGCTCAGAATTGTACCTGCTAGGGCTTTTCCCTCATGACTGTCCTCAGGGCCACCCCACAGTGGGACTTTAGTGGAATAGCCCTTCACTTTGAGGTAGTGTCAGTATACTGTGCAGAGCCATCTGTAAGTCCATCACCACTTTTTTTTCTCATTGGTCAACTGGTGAAAGGAACTTCCATATGTGTGGGCTGATAAAGTGAAGGCAAGGTAGCAAAAGTAGGAATCACAGGAATCTGGATTATTTGGTCATACATCTTGCTTGTGTTTTCAGGAATCGTTCAAGCCTAATCTTGTGTATACCTCTTCCAGTTAATGATGGAGTGCTCCTGCCTCCCGCACCCCCCAATTTTATAACTTAGTGGTAAATTAACAATCAGTTCTTGATAGTCAGTTTAGTTTTCAGGATTATCTGGTGGCCTACTGTTAAACATCTATTCTCTATAGAGCACCTATTCTCTAAACGCCAGAAGCTATTTCTCAAAAAGAAAAATATATCCTTTGTATTATCTTCAAAGGATGACGCAACTTAGCTCCAAAATATTAAAGTTGTGCACTTTTTTAAACCTTTATTGGCTTTACAGTGGCTTCATTCAGCATCCCTACTGCCACAAACACTTCAAGCACTGTTGGATCTACTATATTATATGGTCTAAGCAGAAGAATAACTTATACGGAAGCTTGGATTTTTTTCTACATCCTTTCTTTGTTTGAACCCTACTCAAAGCTGGCAGCCTTTTGGATTACTCAGTAATTGTGTCATTCACCCTGCCACAACCAGACTGACCAAGTTCCCCCATCCCCGTATGCCGCAGCTTGCCCCACCCCAGTTGGGCTGACCAAGCACCTTGCCCACATATGTTTCAGGTACAGCCTAGTCTGCCACAGTGGCAGGCATGCACAGATGGAAGATATCCTTTGAGTGCCTGGCTCTAGTGCCAGTGGGGATTGTATTTCTGGGCCCCATAGATCTGAAACAATCTGAGAGACAGTTCTTGGCAGGCCACCACTCCCAGGGCACTCCACAAACTTCAGACTGAAACACACCTCCAGTCTTCATTAAAAAAAAAGTCTTTTTTGTCTTTTCCTGGAACTTCATCCTATGGAGCAGGCTTCAAGTTTCCAAGCTACAGAGGCCCCAAGGGAATATGGGCAGGGGGACACCATATTAGTGCCCTCCCTTAGGCTCCCACAGCTTACTGATACCCTTTTGAAAGGAACTTATACACACTCTTCAAGCCACAATTTTGACAACCCTAACCCAGTGGATGCCTCTAGATCCCTGGTCTAGAAGTCAGCAGGGTTTACAATTATGGACCCACAAGACTATATACTTATATGCCTTAAAAGCTGTTGCCTGAAGATCTGGCTTATAATTAGCCTGAAACGTAGCATTGTCAGAGAGCCCTCCCTTAGGAATACTGACAAATCTTGGCAAATCCCCAACAACTGGGGCCTGTGAAGAATAAATCAGGCTACTCAGACAATCTCAATGGTCTGAAAAACAATAAAAAGCTAGGGTAAGGTTGGAGATAAGGTTCATTTTTTTTTTATACAAGGCCACTCTTTCAAGACTGGTAGAGGTAGCTAATACATAGTCATCTATATATTAGAGGTCATCTAATATGTAGAAACAAACACAGAGAGTCAAGCAAAATGAGGAGACAGAGAAGTATGTTCTAGATGAAAGAACAAGACAAAACCTCAATAAAAGACTTCAATTAATGGAGGGAGACAATCTCCCTGATAAAGATAAAGAATTCAAAGTGATAGACACCAAGATGCACACTGACCTCAGTAGAAGGTTGGATGACCATAGGGAGAACTTCAGCAAAGAGGTGGAAAATATAAGAAAGTACCAAACAGAAGACACAAACGGAATACTAGAGGGGTTCAACAGCAGACTAGACAAAGTAGAAAATGAATCAGTGATTTAGAAGGCAGGGCAGTTGAATTCACTCAAACAGAGCAACAAAAAGAAAAAAAAAAGAATTTTAAATGTGAAAATAGCTTGAGGGACCTGTGACACATCAAACAGAATAACATCCACATTATATGGGTCCCAGGAGGAGAAGAGAAGGAAAAGGGTAGAAAACTTGTTTGAAGAAATATTGAATGAAGACTTTCCTAATCTGGGGAAGGAAATAAACATCCAGGTTCAAGAACCCCAGAGAGTTCAAAATAAGATGAACCCAACAATATACAAACCAAGACACATTATAATTAAAATGTCAAAAGTTAAAAAAAAAAAGAGAATCTTAAAAGCAGCAAGAGAAAAATAACTTGTTAAATACAAGGGAGCCCCCATAAGACTATAAGATGATTTTTCACTAGAAACTTTGCAGGGCAGAAAGGATGTCATAATATATTCAAAGTGCTGAGAGGAAAAATTTCCAACCAAGAATACTCTACCTGGCAAAGTTATCATTCAGAATTCAAGGGAGATAAAGCATTTTCTAGACAAACAAAAAGTAAAGGAGTTTATCACCACTAAATAGCCTTATAAGAAATGTTAAAGAGACTTTTTTAAACTGAAAAAAAAGGCACTAATAGTAACAAGAAAACATATGAAAGTAAAAACCTCACTGGTTAATGCAAATTACAATAAAGGTAGGGGATTAACCACTTACAAAGCTAATATGAAGGTTAAAAGTCAAGAGTAGTAAAGTTTACTATACTTAGTTAAGGGATACAGAAAATAGAAAGATGTAAAATATGACATAAAAACAGAACATATGTGGGGAGTAAAAATATAGACTTTTTAGAATATGTTTAAACTTAAGATGCTATCAACTTAAAAGAGACTATTATATATAGAGGGTGTTATATGTGAATATCACGGTAACCACAAAACAAAAATACATAGTAGATACACAAAAGGCAATAAAAAAGGAATCTAAACATTACACTAAAGAAAATTACCAAAGCACAGGGAAAAAAAAAAAAGATCGAGAGAAAAAGAAAAGAGACAGGAACTACAAAAACAGCCAGAAAACAATAAACAAAATGGAATTAAGTACATACCTATCAGTAATTATTTTACTTGTAAATGGATTAAATTTCCCAATCAAAAAGCATAAGGTGACTGAAAGGATTAAAAAAAAAAAACAAAAAACAAGACCCATATACATACTACCTATGAGATGCTTCAGATCTAAGGACACATGCAGGCTAAAAGTGAAGGGACAAAAAAAGATGCTCCATGCAAATGGAAATGAAAAGAAAGCTGGTGTACCTATTTTAGAAAATGAATCATGAAGAAATAGAAAATCTGAACTGACTGATTATTAGCAAGGAGATTATATCAGTAATCAAAAACTGCTCAGCAAACAAAAGCCCAGGACTAGATGGTTTCATTGCAGAATTCTTCCAAGCATTCAATGAATATTTAATAACTATCCTTATTAAATTCTTCCAAAAGATTGAAGAGGGGGGAGCACTTTCAAGCTCATTTAATGAGGTTAGCATTACCCTAATACCAAAATCAGACAAGAGACAACACAAAACAAAAAATTATAGGCCAATATCCCTGATGAATATTAATTCGAATTAACGTCCTAAACAAAGTATTAGCAAAGTGAGTTCAACAATGCATTAAAAGGATCATACCCCATGATGAAGTGGGATTATACTGGAGATGTAAGGATGGTTTAACATTCACGAATCAGTCAACATGACATACCACATTAACGAATGATAAAAATCATATGGATGCAGAAAAAGCATTTAACAAAATCCAACATCCATTTATGATAAAAACTCTCAAAATGGGTACAGAAGGAACATACCTCAATATAATAAAGACCATATAGGAGAAACCCACAGGTAACATCATGCTCAGTAGTGAAAAGCTAAAAGATTTACCTCTAAGTTCCGGAAAAAGACATGGATACACACTCTCACCACTTTTATTCAACATAATATTAGAAGTCCTAGCCACAGAAGTTAAACAAGTAAAAAGAAAGAAAAGACATCAAAATTGGAAAAGATAAGGTACAACTGTGTCACTATTTGCAGCTGACATGATATATAGAAAACCCTATAGACTCCACCAAAAAATTATTAGAACTAATAAATGAATTCATTAATATTGCAGTATACAAAAATAATACAAAAATATGCTACGTTTATATACAATAATAACAGACTATAGAAAGAGAAATGAAGAAAACAGTCCCATTTATAATTGCATCAGAAAGAATAAAATATCGAGAAATATATTTAACCAAGGGAGTGAAAGACCTGTACACTGACAACTATATGACTCTGATGAAAGAAACTGTAGAAGATACAAATAAATGAAAGGATATTCCATCCGCATGAATTGGAAGAATTAACATTTTTTTAAAATGTCCATGCTACCCAAAGCAATCTGTAGATTCAGCACAATCCTTATCAAGAATACCAATGGCATTCTTCAGAAACCTAGAACAAATAATCCTGAAATCTGTATGGAATCGCAAAAGACCCCAGATAGCCAAAACAATCTAGAGAAAGAAGAACAAAGCTGGAGGCACTACACTCCCTGATTTCAAACTATACAACAAAGCTTAAAACTTCAGTAATCAAAAGAGTATGGTGCTGGCATAAAAACAGACACAGAGTTCAGTGGAAGAGAGAGAGAGCCCAGAAAGAAACCCAAACATATATAGCAAATTAATTTACAGTAAGGGAGCCAAGAATGAACAATGGGGAAAGGACAGTCTCTAATAAATGTTGGGAAAACTGGACAGGGATAGTCACATGCAAAAGAATCTTACACTGTACACAAAAGTTAACTCAAGTGTATTATAGACTTAAATGTAAGATCTGAAATCATAACATCCTAGAAGAAAACAGAGGTGGTAAGTTCCTTGACATTGGTTCTAGCAATGTTTTGTTTGTTTGTTGTTGTTGTTTTTAAATTTGATTCCAAAGGCACAGGAAACAAAAGTAAAAATAAACGAATCTATCAAAGTAAAAAGCTTCTGCACAGTGAAGGAAACCATCAACAAAATGAAAACAAACAAACAACCTACTGAATGGGAGAGGATATTTGCAAAGCATACATCTTATAAGGGGTTAATATCCAAAATATGTGAAGAACCCATACAACCCAATAGCAAAACAACGTGGTGGTGATCACTTTGTAGTATATATAAATATCAAAGTATAATGTTTTACACCTTACACATATAATTTTATATACCAAGTTTATCTCAATTAAAAATAAACTACTTAGTCCTAACAGCATGCCCAAATGACATAAATGTTGCCTTCAAATCCAAAGAGACCCACTAGGCATAATCCCTTTCTGTGTTAAGAAGAGTCAAATTCAAAAGCTTAACCTTTACTTTGGAAGAGCTCCTGACTGTTAGAATCCTAGAAATTTTTCTGATTTTTTTTTTCTGCATATACATATCAAGGTGTCTAGTGTAGTTCCTACTTCTTGCTCAACAAATCTAAGCATGATATCATCAGTGTGAACCATCATGATATCTTGTGGAATGGCGAGGTGATCAAGGAAGTTCCTTGTGGAATAGATTATGACATGGACTATATAGTGGATAAAGTCCTGAAGCAGATTCATAATAATGTATTGCTATCTCTGCTAGGTGAACGCATTCACAGAATCACTAGTTTCATACAAGGAACCAGGGAACATGTTTGGTTTATTTCAGTAAAAAAATCATGTCTGGAACTGCAGCTGTAATAGAAGTCACCACCAGTTTAAGTTTGCAATAATCTCCTGTCACTCTTCAAGATTCATCTGTCCTTTGCACAGGAAAAATAGGCAAGTTGAATAGAAATATGGTAGGAATCACTGTTTCTTTATCTTTCAAGTCCTTGTTATTGGCACTTGTACCTACAATCCCTCCAGGAATGAAATGCCGCCTTTATTATTTTTGTGAGTAGAGTGGTTGTAGAGGTTTCCAGTTGGTTTTTCTTACCTTAATAGCTCTTTCCTCCATGAGCCAGGAAACTAATGTGGAGATTCTGCCTGTTTATCATGTCTATTCCAATAATGCATTCCAGAAGTGGGAAAAGAAGATTGGGTTGATTTTAGGCATACACTGAGCTTACTATGAGTTAGACTCAAGACAAAACTTAATTAATTGCCTGATTTCCTCAAGCCTGTACTGTGACTGGCTGGTGGTCCCTTGTGGTGTTTTGGTTCTTCAAAAATTATTTCAGCTCAGGGGTGCCTGGGTGGTTCAGTCGGTTAAGTGTCTGACTCTTGATTTCAGCTTGGGTCACGATCTCATGGTTCATGAGTTCAAGCCCTGTCTTGAAGCTGACAGTGCAGAGCCTGCTTGGGTTGCTCTCTCCTTCTCTCTCTGCCCCTTCCCACTCATGTGTTTTCTTTTCCTCTCTCTCTCTGTCTCTCAAAATAAATAAATAAACTTTAAAAACTAACAAGCAAATGGACAAAAAGAAGTTATTTCGGCTCAGAGATAATGTGTAAAAGGCCACATGTCCCTTAGGAAGGACTAAGAAAAAGATTTAGGATATATTATTTGGCAATGTGACAGGGTCCTTCCTCAAGGGATTCTTCCTTTCACTCAAATGCCTCAGGGTTTGTGAACTGGCTCAAAACTTAGAATTGTTAAGGAGCTGTGACTATTATTATGATTCAAGTCAGACATCTGTTCTCCATTCCTAGGTAATTTCTGCTTATATAAATTAAGACATCAGTAGTTTTTCCATTTTAGGTATGCCATGATAAATTGTCAAATGCCAAAGATCCCTGTTGAAACCATTTTAATTACTGCTATGGCTCTCGGCCTGTTGCAGTAGTCTTGCTCATCTTCTCTCTGGAAATTAAGAGAGTTCCATTTGATTCTTGCCATATCAACAAATTCTGTCCCATCAAACAAGATATTCCTTCTACCACAACTCAACACTCTAATAAGCCATTGCCGTACATATTTACTCGGGTTTGTTGATTAAACAAAAATGACAAACATATTAGAAGTCTTTGAGTGGGTATAGTAGTTATCTTGAACCTGACCATTTGGAGCCTGGCAGGAATTAGGTCTGGTTTGTAGGCCTAGATGGAAGGAGAGTCGGTCTTGATTGGGTAAATCCCTGCATGATAACTACCTCAGGGAAGTCCATCTCCATACTTGGACAGGGTGAGCAGGGCTGCTTTTACTGGCAAAGGAAGATCAGTACAATCTAGGGAGTCACGGTCCTATACTTCATTGGAATGTGCCCATCATATTTTTTAGCGTCTCACTCTTTCTCAATTAATGTCTTTACTATGAGGTTGGGAATCCAACTGAGGTTGTAATGCAGCCACACAGTGGATTAGACTTTGGGTTTTGCCTTCAGAAATCTTGATATACAATTAAAGAAATACAGATGCCTTTTGGGAGCAGACGGAGAAACTATTTTTGGTGTGTTGTTGTTGTTGTTGTTGTTGTTGTTGTTTTTACCAATCTTTGAGATGTAAATTTAACATCCTGAGTCCATCATTTTTTCTCCAAGTTTTCTAGTGCACTTAGAACAGACAACTCATTATACTTTTATTTGTATTAAAATGTTCTAAAAGAGCAAATCACTCAATTCTTTCCCTTCTATAGGCCTTTGAGTACAGGTGATAATTTAAGTGATATTTCTGCCACTGCATGTTGCAGAATAACAGTTTTCTTTGTCACTGTCAATAGGGTCATTAATGCTTTCATTACTATTTACTAAGAAAACTAACTCTTTGTTCCCATTCTTTTTTTTAAATTTTTTTTTAAATTTTTTTTTATAAATTTTTTTTAAATGTTTTATTTATTTTTGAGACAGGGAGAGACAGAGCATGAACAGGGGAGGGTCAGAGAGAGGGAGACACAGAATCTGAAACAGGCTCCAGGCTCTGAGCTGGCAGCACAGAGCCCGACGTGGGGCTCGAACTCACGGACCGCAAGATCATGACCTGAGCCGAAGTCAGCTGCTTAACCGACTGAGCCACCCAGGCGCCCCTCTTTGTTCCCATTCTTAAACTTCTATTCCCCTGGAACCACACTTGGTCCCAAAATTTTTAGCAATAAGTGTCAGTCAGGAAAGTAGAACCACTAAAAGTATTACGGAACAAGGGACTTATTATTGGATAAGAATTTACACAATTGTAGTGGACGGAGAAATAGAAGTATAAAAGGGTGATTTGGAGATCAATAAAAAAGTCACAAAGCAGTACTTCTGAAGCACTGGCACGGGTGGATAAATTAGTGTTTGTCAGGGATTGCATAAGCCGGATATGTCCACCTGCCAGTGTGGGACTGTGAAAGAAGAGAGCTGCAGAAGTATATGGTAGGTTGTTGCCTTTGCAACTGTTAGTGGGCTGGGTATTACTGTTGATTAGAAAGGCTGGTAGTCAGGACATGGAGTGAGGGTGAGTAAGAAGCTTAGATCTTCTGTGCCTCCCCATTTATTTGTTAGTGTGGGGAGAGCAAAGACAAGGCAGAATCTGCTGATAGCTTTGCATCTGTCTCTCACTATCTCCAGTCATGAAGATTTTTAGAGTGTACCATTACCATTTCATTTTTTTTAACGTTTATTTATTTTTGAGACAGAGAGAGACAGAGCATGAACAGGGGAGGGGCAGAGAGAGAGGGAGACACAGAATCGGAGGCAGGCTCCACGCTCTGAGCCATCGGCCCAGAGCCCAACGCGGGGCTCGAACTCACGGACCGAGAGATCGTGACCTGAGCTGAAGTCGGACGCTTAACCAACTGAGCCACCCAGGCACCCCTCATTTTTTTTTTTTTTTGAGAGAGAGAAAGGGTGGGGAGGGGCAGACAGAGAGGGAGAGAGAATCTTAAGCAGGGTCCATGCCTAGTCCAACACAGAGCTCGATCTCACAACCGTGAGATCGTGACCTGAACTGAAATCCAGAGTCGGATGCTTAACTGACTGAGCCATCCAGGTGCCCCACTACCATTTCATTTTTACCTTTCTAATCTTGGGCTATTCTTGCATTGGCCACCTTTAACTGGGAAACTTAAAGCAGAAAAGGATTCTGGGAAATAGTTTCAGATGGGACAAGTTGATGCAAGATACAACTGCCACACTCCTTGTGCAGCCTGCTTGCTTCTTTTTATTTTTCCAGTAGTGAGCATACAGACCACATATTGAAACAGTGGAGTCATAAGATCAAAGTTTCTTGGAATGTTGAGTGGCTTCAGAGAAGACACTTGTCCTGGAGAGTCACCCAAAGTACAAAAGACTTCCTGAGAGAAAGATAAATAAACTTTCATTTTGTTAATCTACTTAGGTCTGGGAGTTGTTAAAGCAGCCTAGACTATTCTGATTAACACACCCCTCCGTCTCCCTTAAAGGGAGAAAAATTATGCAAGATGGTTCTTGTTTGGAGGTTTCTTCAGTTTCTTAGTGCTGTTACTTCTTGTTCTATTGATGGTTTCTGTCTTCTTCTTGTTCTAAATTTCTTTTTTAAGAAATTTTTAAAAAGCTTATTCATTTTGGACAGAGAGAGACAGAGTGCTAGTGGGAGAGGGGCATAGAGAGACAAGGAGAGAGAGACACAGAATCTGAAGCAGGCTTCAGGCTCTGAGCTGTCAGCACAGAGCTCGATGCAGGGCTCAGACTCACGAACCGTGAGATCGTGACCTGAGCCAAAGTCAGACACTTAACCGACTGAGCCACCCAGGCATCCCTTCTTGTTCTAAATTTCTACTCTCTGAATTCTTTACCATGTCATACATCCTTATTTTTTATAAAGGACTCTCACACATGCTTTTTATTTCAGTCATTATCTCCTTCTTGAATTCTACTCTCATATCTCTAAGTAATGTATAAATGCTTTTTGTCATTCTGATATCCCACTATACCATCCAATTCAGTATCTTTAAAAAGCCACACTCGTTCATTTTTAATAAATTTGTTTGCTCCTCATTTTTATTTTCCTGTTTGTTAATAGTTATTCTATTTATCTAGTTAACTAGGCCAGAAACCTTTCTTGACCTCTCATAACCAATCAGTCATATTCTATAAACTTTCCCTCACTTCTTTAGCCCTTCAAATTCCTTAAGTGATCAGTAAGTGAGAGCTAGGTTAGTGAAAATCCTATGGCCTTTAAACACATTTGTAGATTTTTATTGACTTACACATCTAATTTAAACTTATATTTAAAGGTAAATTTCACTACTTTTGTGTTATAATACTGTGTGTGTTTGACATTTTGCCCTCAAGCATAGTATGCTAAATTTCTTCTCCAATAACTATATGTAAAAACAAACACAACAGACTTTAAGAACATTTGTTAGAAAGAAATGCTAACAAATGAGTGCATGTCTATTAAAAGATAAAATTTAAAGTCAGTTTAAACAAATTTAGAAATCATTATAACAAAAAGATCTTGATCTCTGTTGGACACACTTGGACAACTTATTAAGTGTAGCAATCAAGTCAAATGGAAAATTTTGTATTACTTGTTTATATCTGGAAAATATGGGGAAAATCGTAACTCGATTTTGAAGCAGTAGTCCTTTAAGAATTTTTAAGACACAGTAACATTTAATAGCCAGAGAAAATTTTAGAATCGTAGTTGTAATAAAGTTGCAATATATTTTAAGGTAATGGAAGATTCATTCACAATTCAATAAAGACCTAATAATAATAATACTAACAGTATTTCATTGAGTTCTACTCCTTTATGAATCCAGTCCTGGTTCAGAGAAATTCATTCTTAATGATACATAAAGGGTCCTCCAGGTAATTGTTTAGCATTTATGAATTTGACTTGTGAGATGCCTTGTTGCAACAGCTTCTCCTCTGGTTCTTTCAAGGCTTGCCAGCTGCTCAGTCCCACTGGTGCCTACTTCATTCACCTTGGTGCAAAATTTGATTCCTGACATTTGGTGTTACGTTATGTGTGTTTCTTGTCTTTCTCAGAGTAGAATCTACAGGGATCAGATTTTCAAAGGCACCATTGGCCAGAGTTTAACACCTAGCTTATCAATAGGTTTCTTGGATTCATTCCCTCACAATCATTTTCCAAGCAGCCTCCATATGCCTTTATAGCCTGGTGCTAGGAAAACTAAATCCAATTAATAGAGCATATCTACATTCAAAGAGCATATACTGTGTGGAAAAGATATATTCTAAATCAAGCACTACAGTGTAATATGTTAAATATTGTTTTAGAAGTAGGGGGTACACAACAGGGACAGTACATGACACATAGTAGGTACTTCATAAATATTTAATACATTGTTAACTAGATACTTAAATATCAAGTAAATTAATGGATGGATAGGTGCATGCATTTTATGGATATAATTTATAATTTATGGATTGATAGAAGGAGCACTGCAAGCTTCCTAAAGGAAAGGATGTTTAAAATGAGTCTCAAAGAATGGAAAGATGTCAGGAACAAAAGAGGGAAATGCACTCAAGAAAGTCAGAATAGGTTTGAAATACAGAGAAAATATAATGTTGTGTTCAGATAAATTATTTCAAACAGATGGAGCAAAGAATTAATTGGGTTGTGGTTGGAAGCTTGAGACCAATATTTCTAATACTGAACTTACAAATTTTACCTTAAAATTGTCTTCTTTGTGATTCTGTCTTGAAAAATGACACCATCAACTGCACAAAAAGTCTATATTATCACTTCCCCTACAATCTCCTACCTCTAATTAATTATTTTCCCTTGCTGAAGACTTACTAACTTATTATCTCTGAGTCCTTCTTTCCTCTCACTTTTTTTAATACATCCTCAGTCAGGATCTCATATCCTTATTCCTTCATTCCTTTATTCACAGATATTTACTGGACACCTATTATGTTCATCTACATTGTTATTGCAGTGGTATTTCAGATCTGTAAATTTTATCATGCCCCTATTCATTTATTTACAACAGGCCATCAGGGACCAGATTATGAAGAGCTTCATAGACTAAGCTAAAGAGTTTAGATTTTGTTCCAAAAGCTAAAGGAATCCATTGAAAAATGTTAAGTCAAAGAGTGACATGTCTCTATTTGCATTTTAGCACAGTTATTCTGAAAGCACCAAAGACAGTATCCTGGATAACCTGCTGAAGGAATGTGTGGAGAGAGTGGAGCTGGTCAAAGATACTGTGAAGAATTGGACAGAGAGGTAGGAAAAACATTTGAGGAAAATGGAGTTACAGTAGCGAAAAGAAGATGGAGTTTTATAAAGGAGGAAGTGCACAAAAAGACTATCACATTAACGTCCCCAAGAAAGGGTAGACTCTCACCCATATCTGTCATTCCCTCTTCCTTTGGGAGCAGTGAGGAGATTAGAGAGGGTGGGAGGTCCCATGTTAGGGTTTGAAGCTGAAATGTAATCAGTATCAGGAAATGATTCTCTTATACACCACAGCTTACCATTTTCTTGACACTTTGGCTTGACTGTTAAGCTTATGGAAAACTTGGTGTGCAGGAGGGAGCTGTAGTTTGGAAGGCCAGTCTTGTTCCCATCTTTGTGATATCACACACTGTCACCATCTACCACTCCTGTTATGCTCTTTGAACCATGGTGGGCAATTCAGATATTGCCCCAGAATGATCTATAATAGTGAAAAGAAGACTACATTCAATAATTTGTCTACTAAGATGCATTATATGTATTCTCTGTTCTATTCACTATCTCAAATTATATTCATTTATATAATTCACTGAGTTACATATTCAGTCAAATTACAATAGAAAATGTTCCAGATAACACAATGCCAGCAGCACTAGAAACATGACCCAAATTTTCACAATCAGAACACCCTCTAATTATTAAATTGCTGAGGAGAAATTAATGCCCAGAATAAATTTGCTTCTAAATTAAATTTTCAAAGAATTAAAATCTAAAATTTAGCTCTCCATCATGCTTTATTTTTCTGGTTTTCAGTTAAGTAGGGGTTTTAAGTCAGTGAGAATTCCTTCAGCATTTTAAGTCAGTGAGAATTCCTCCAGTATCTTCTAGTGGGTCCTTTAAAGGAGCCTGAGAATCAATAGGACACACTGGATCACAGCAGTGCTACGTGCTTCCCCACATGATTGAGAGAGCACAAAAATCCATAGGCTCCATAACATCAATTTTACCAAAATAACATAATCAGGGCTTAAAATATACCACTATCTAGACTCACTACTGATGTCAGCTAAGGATCATGTATTTACTGGCATTTGGAGGATAGATAGATTTTAAAAATGATAGAAATATTTTTGGTTTTAGTTTCTCCATGAAATTGTTAAGTTGGCTATTATTAGATCCCATTTATGCAAAACCTGTGTTTTCATTGCTGCAAGAGCAGAAGTCCAACGAAAAACATTGACCAATGCCATGTGCTTCTTTACAATAAACTTCTAGTATTTTTTTTTTTAATTCCTTTGTCATCAGTCCATCTTTAGGACTCTAGTGGCACCACCTCTACCACTTATATTCCTCTTTTAGGAGGACTTGACTCCTGTCTCCCCATAATGGATCATTTAGCAACAGCTAAGAAATAGGATAGGGGTGGGAACAAACAATCTGTTAGATTTCTTCTACTGATTCTCAGGACTCCAAAAATCTCAACTTCTATGGCTCAGGAGACACTAACTCCAGCCCTGTACTTCATATTCCAGGCTGAGATGCTTCCCAAAAGTGTATGCACAAAAAGTCTGAATATTGTGATAGGGCCCTTTCTTGGCTCTAACAAATATCTTACTCTATGTGGGACCAAGTCCCAGAAGAAGTGAAATTGTCTTCCTAATTTAAAATCCCGAAAGGAGTCTCTCCTGACCTTGGGAAAGGACACATTATTTGCACCTACAACCAGATTTCTGCCTGTTATGTTTGAAGCCTCTGAAATGTTCATCATGAGTGCTATTATGACTCCCTTTCCTGCTTAAAACCAACTGTGGTTCTAAGCTCAAGCCCACCAGTTAAAGTGTTGCTTAGAGATCCAACCGGCCCCTTGTTCACTTAGGCTAAAGCCTACCTACATAGCCGAAACCTGTTAACACTCTTGTAGAGACTCATGTAGACTCTTGCCACAATATAAGCTTCCTGATTTCAAAGTTCAAAAAACTCAATAACCACCACTTGTTAAAGGTAGCCATTTCAGACACATTAGAATGTTCAGTCTGGCCATGTCATAGTTTGATCTAAAATGGTTAAGTCGTGAATCTATTCTCACAGTTTTCCAGACAATACATCTTATGTTGGGGGTTTAGAGTAATAATTAACCACACTTCTCCACTAGTTTAGTGGATTCTGAATTGAAAAATGATACATAAGAGCCAGATAAAGATATCAGCATTATTTGTTGACAAACAATTGTTGATATCCAGCAATTATTTATTGGCTTGGAAAATTTGCCTTAGGCCAGACTGGGTTGCCTTCTTATATACTCCTTGAATGATACTACCCTTTCTACTAGAAGAAACAATGGCTGGAAAACTATAGGTTCCACCTTCCCACACTGCTGTAACTGAGTTTTATGTATGGCAGATGCAGGATCAAAGAACACACAATAAAGCTTTCAAGGAGGCAACCTAAGAAACAAACAAACAAACAAACAAGCAAACAAACAAACATACATACCTAAGGGGCATTTTTCATGAGAGCAGTTATTTTCACTTCATTAGCTCTGCTTATCATCAGTGGTGGTGCTTACTGGTATTAGGGAGTTTTGGATATGATGGGTAACGACATGAGCATTAGTTTTCTTCCTAATGTTTTAAGAGGATGGATATTCCTGCCTTATGACCTGAGACAGGAGCATGAAATGACAGAGAGGATAATCCCCCATGCAGAAGAGATCACAGTATCACATATTGCACAAAAAGGTCAAAGTCAAGGTCAAGAAAGATGAGGAGAGAAAAGTGTTCATAGACACTACCATGGTAGAATTCATTGGTAATCTTAGAAATAGGCATTTTGCAGTGCAATGATTCTCAAACTTTAATGTGTTTCAGGGTCATCTGGAAGGCTTGTTAAAACACAGATTGGTGAGCCCCAACTTCTCAAGAGTTTTTAATTCAGCAGGTCTAGGATGAGGTCAGATGAGTTTGTATCTCCAACAAGTTTCCAGGTGATACTGATGCTGCTGGTCAGGGGACCGCATTTGGAAAATCACTGCTGTCGACTGTTGGGGATGAAAGTAGAAGTAGGGTACACGAAATATTCTTTCAGTGAACTTGGCTATGAAGAAAAGCAGGGAGACAAATAAATGTTGGGAGATTAGATGGAACTGAGGATGGATTTCCTTTAAGTTCTACAGATATCTTATCTCTATGTTCTTTATTGTAATGGGATTTGTTCCATCATACATTTGCTACCAGACACTGTTATGAACTATCTTTTTGTAGTGGCTGCATGTGCTAGATATCTTCTGTTTGATCTGCCATGTCCATTCTATTTTTAACCGTGTCCTGGGAGCTCCCTTGTCATCTGACTTCCTGCTGGGTTTAGCCAATGGGGCTCCTCTGTCAGAGATCTGAGGGAAGGAGGTGAGTGAGGCTAGCGTATTTGTTCCCCTGGCTTCTTCCTTGCCAGGTTGTCTTGTGCTGACTCTGTCTCTTGACAAAAGGCTGTTATTTCTCTCCAAGGGAGAGAAATCTCTATAAGATTGCCTTCTTTCAGATTCTGTTAACTGCCGTCTCCTCTTTTTCTTGTTCCGTTTTACCCTGCCCATATCTTTATTAAGTAAATAGTTCTTTATCAAACCTTCCTTAAATTATCCTATTTTGAGCACATTATCTGGGATGCTGAAAGGTATAGGTGTGTAGTGTGTGTGTGTGTGTGTGTGTGTGGGCACATGCTTTCATGCATGTGCATATGTGGCTTCCTCTCCATATCTCACAGATTTCTTTTGCGTCACAACCCTTCCTCCACTTTCAGTCCATGTAATTCAGGTAGGCATGAGTCTACCCTTCTCCAGATCTAGAAGTTGGCAAGTGGCCTGCATATGTTGGTATGTTCCCTGGCCACAGTTCAGCTCAGGGAAGGGCACTTGCTCTAATTTGGTTCAGTAAAATTTAGCCCTTAGACTAGATATATTTGAAAGAGGTGCTGTCTTTCCTCTGTGATTGCTAAGGTAGTATTATGTAAGCGTGGGTTTTCCTGTGTTCTTTATCATCACTGGGAGAGAACCTGAACAGGAATGAAGGCTTACAAAGGAAAGTGGAGAGGTTAAAGGAAGAGAAACAGAGTCCTAATGGTATCTATCAAAAACATAGTTTTAACTGAAAGTGGCTACTTCTGAGTTTAAATATTTATTTGCTCAGATCATTTTGAGTTGAGTTCTGCAATTTGTAACAGAAATTGTTCCGACTGACATATTCCTTACTCCTCCCTTGTTGCATGTGTATTCTAAGTTCCACCTTATGGCTATCTATGTAATGCTTCTTTGAACTTTCTCTAATTCTCTAGATTTTTCTAAGTCTGTCTTTCTCTGCTTCAAAAGGTTATGTATATATTCTCTTTTGGACATTCTTATAAAAATATATTAAAAATATGTTTTACCCTGAGGGAAAAAAAATGATATCAAAAAGACATTGGTGATGGAGTTAAAATACTATATTTGCAACCTTACTGATATATTTGAGGCTTTACGATAGAAAAGATTCAATTGGTGTCATTTTAAATCTATAGACCTTGAACCATAAAAGTACATGAAATCATTATGGGATTACTTCAAAACTATCCTTTTTAAAATACTTTTTACTACAGCTCTGTTGGTTAACCTACCATATCTTGAACTAAAAAGATAATAAGCTAAAAATGTGATAAACTCAGGCAGTAAGATATTAAAGGCATAAGAATATAAGAGAGCAAGACAGGAAGGTAAGAATATTATCATGGGGGTAAGAGATAAAAATTAAGTGTTAAATGGCATAGGACCTTGGTGCCTTCTGGATTGTGAGGCTTACTGCCACTGCTTAGCAACATGCACCAGGTGCCAGAAAAATTGGAATATATGTCTTAAGCTCCAGAATTTGTTAACACCTTTAAATGTACTCTCTAACTCACTAAAAATGCATTTGAAAAATATGTAAAGTGCCACCATTTGAAATGAAGGAAAAATTCATTCATTTAAAGTAGCTTTTTAAAAAAAGCCTTAGCTCATGTTTCTAAAACCTGACAAGTACAAAGAAGAAAACTTGTTAATGCCTAGATTTTAAAAAAGGAACAATGGATGAGAAAACAATAAACCAGTTCTGTCAATTTGAAAACTATTTTAGCATTTCAAGATGTGTGTTTTTTTTAACATGCTGGATATTTAAGTTTCCAAGAAAATGGAAAGTGATTAATAGCTTCTTGTCAAAGTGTGTCCTTCTTAATTAGTAACTTCATTGGCAGATATTTATTTGCAATTGTTGCACAAGCTTTCACCCTTTTGTGTACTCTCCACCCATGGCAATACTGGGAGTATCGTGGGGTTCCCCTCGGAACTGACAATGACTTCCCCGCCCTTCCCTTCACTTCACTTCAGTCCCAGCAGCTGATTTCAGCAGCTGTTTGTGACTCCTGGTGGAGGTTAATTCATTTATGCTTTGGGACAGCTGCTTGGGGTGGCAAGTGTTTCCTTGGGCAGCTGGAGAGAAGACAGGCTTTACCTGCAGCTGCTCCAGAGATCAAGATTTTTCAGCAGCTGTAGGGGAGTGTAGAGATCCAACAGCCCCTTGTTTATAATTCTGCCACTCTGAAGACTCAGTCAGAGCTGCAACTTGATTCTTACTCAGAGCATTGTCTCCAGTTCTACCAAGGATGGACAGAAGTTGTCAGGAAACTCAGGCAGTGAATTCATACAGGAAAATGTGTTAGGTTGCTTACTGTCTCCTTAAAAATAATGATTTTGCCTGCTAAGATGTCTGTGTTATTCAAAGCTATGGGGGAGAATCATGCACTAGAATCTTCCTGCTTAGCCCAGTGGTTCTCAGCCAGCCTTGGCTGTTCATGGAATCACCAGGAGCTTAAAACCACGTGGTGCCCAGATCCCACTCTCA
The DNA here is from genome assembly GCF_018350195.1 of Panthera tigris. NCBI lineage: Eukaryota > Metazoa > Chordata > Mammalia > Carnivora > Felidae > Panthera > Panthera tigris. The sequence continues at coordinate 166,690,273 of NC_056667.1, forward strand.
GAGATTGTGATTTCAGTGCCCCAATGGCTGCTTAGGCATCAGGACATTACATTCTCAGGTGATTGTCATGACCAGCCTAAGTTGAGAAAGTGCATTAGTCTAGCCTGTTCTCTGAAATTGTTTTCAGAACTACCCTGTTGTCTTCTCAGTCAAATCCAATGCATCTTCCTTTGTCTCACCTGAACTCTTGCTTTACACCTGTGTGGTTTATGCCCAAACACTTTTTAAAAAAAACTTTTTTAATGTCTATTTATTTTTGAGACAGAGAGAGACAGAGCATGAACAGGGGAGGAGCAGAGAGAGAGGGAGACACAGAATCTGAAACAGGCTCCAGGCTCTGAGCTGTCACCACAGAGCCCGACGTGGGGCTCGAACTCACGGACCGTGAGATCGTGACCTGAGCCGAAGTCGGACGCTTAACCGGCTGAGCCACCCAGGTGCCCCTATGCCCAAGCACTTTTTAAACATTGCTACCTTATGCCTTCTCATCCCCATTGTACTTCACTTTCTTACCATCATATCAAGACATAGCTTCGTTTATGTCTACTGTGTGCCAGAGATTTAGAAGTTAATAATTCTTAAAATCAACAAAATAAAAGGGTATGCTAATTTCCCCCTTTTCTCTTGAAATTCTTTTTCTTTTCTTTCTTCCCCCTGCCCCCCGCCTGTCATGTCTTGCCCTCATTTAGAGGGAAGCTCTTAAGGAAATGAGGAACTCAGACAAACATTGGCATAGATATTACATTCATTTTAAGATGATGTTCTACTGTGGTATGTAATAGTTCTCAAAAAAATTGAAAAGCTTAAGTAATTAAAAATGCCCTTTGGTACAAGTAGAGCTGAAAAGATAGGTCTCAGAGGATGCTTTGTGCCTACCAGTAATTTGGAAAAATTAAGCAATAAAGGAAAATGTCTATGATCTTATGAAGAAAACAGAAAGTTTAATAAACAAACAAAAAAAAAAGCTAGCAATTAGGACTTAGTAAAAAGTAATTAGCAGGCAATGTTCTCTACTTCTCTGTGCTCTCCTTGAGCTCTGAAAACAAAGCTATATGAAACAAGAATGACTTTAATGTCAGTCTGACCTCTCATGTTTCCTTCATCAGTCATTAACAGTGACTAGTATTTCCTGAGAATGGGTCCTAAAGACTCAATAGATAAAGCTCTCTCTATTGCCAAAGTGAAACAGCAAGTTTATTATAGGATCCTGGGAGAGAAATGTCTCTTCTACCCCCAACTAACAAAGAGGAAAAAAAAAATATGAAGTGACAGTGACGATAGGCATTTTCAGTATTGGAATTATTTAGATCACATTTCTATGCATTTTTGTTTCAAATAGAATAATTTAACCCACCAATTCATTGTGTTTTTTGTGGCTAGTCACAAAATCATAAAAATAAGCATTTATTATATGCTAGGCAAGCTTCATGAGAATGTGTCACTGAATTCTAGTAAAATCCTCCTGAGGTAGGATAACTAAACACAGCCTACAGATAAAGTAACTGAGGCCCTGGGAAATTAAAGAACTTGTGTGCTGTCACTCTGAGGAAAGAGGCCATATAGATATTCAAATCTAGAGCTGCCTGAGCCCAAGTTAAAGTTTTTTTGATTCAAGAACTAAATCTTGGATTCCAAGTTTGAGATGTTACACTTTGGTGATACAAACTGTCGGTATAGTTTTGTGCTTAAGAGATTGATCTTTGGAGACAGATATAGATAAGGATGTGAATCCTGGGTTCACTAAACAATAGCCTTTCAGTGTTTTCATCTAAAGAATGGGATTCTTCCTACTTGTTTTATGGTAAAATTGAATCTTTCGTAAGGATTCAGCGAGGTATTATAAATGAAACACTCAAGCTGGCAAAGAATATATATTAAAAACGGTAATAATGTTGTTATTATTATTGATAGTTTTTAGTATTTAGCACCTAAAATAAGCTAACTGTATTTTTGAAACTTAAATTGTTTGATAGTCTTACTTTGGGGCTTTAGCTATTCATTCATTATTCAACATATATTAATTGAGTATCTATGACGTGCCAGACACTGTTTTTGCCCTTGAGAATACATTAGTGAACACAGGAGATAAAAGTATCTGTTCTTGTGGATCTTACATCTGTGGACTAATTACCTTGCCTTTCTGTTAGCAAAAAGACGCAAGGAACTATTAGAGTGTTAGCTATTTAAAACAAAGTCCGGCTTATCTTTTCTATTCTATTTGATATTAAGTATTTCAAAGAGATTTCATAATTTTATCCATAGATAAGTATAAATTTCAGGCATGAAAAGATTAAGTGTTGCTAACAGCTATCCCAAATTAACCCATTTAAATTTCTTTGACTTAGAAGAGGTACTAAAATCAATTAGTACCATATAATGGGGACTGCATAACTATTTTATTCATTCTCTGGCTCTTTCACCTGAAACCATCATGTTTTAAAATATGGAGTCAATTGATTAAGCATGGTACATGCACCTTAATATTAGCAGCACACTGGAATGTGCTCTCGTGGTTCAGCCAGGAGCAAGACAAAATGAGAGTCTTGAAAGCCAAGCGCAGTAGCTGATAGACCCCAGATGGAGGTGGCATGTCATGCGTTTGGAGTTTATTGTCCTATTATCAGAGCAGCAGAGGGCAGAAGGAAGAAGTGGATGGGTAGAGATTAGAGTAAGAGACTGAGAATTTGAGGGTTAACACCTTCAAGTTTTACTTGTTCTTCCTGTGGTTTCTTTATGCCCTTCTGTCTTTTTCTTTCTCCTGGTGCTGCATGACTTGGAGGATAGGAAAAATTTGAATCACTCTGGAAAATATTAGGGGTTCCTTTTTGTTTTTTTACATTTATTTATTTTTGAGAAACAGAGTGAGATAAAGTGTGAGCGTGGGAGGGGCAGAGAGAGAAGGAGACACAGAATCCAAAGCAGGCTCCAGGCTCTGAGCAAGCGGTCAGCACAGAGCCTGATGCGGGGCTCGAACCCACAAACTGTGAGATCATGACCTGAGCCGGAGTCAGAGGCTCAACTGACTGAGCCCCCCAGGCACCCCATATTAGAGGTTCTTGTAAGGAATTTTGGGAAGAAATCTAGGGAGGCAAAGTAAGATAACATTGTTCTGTGTAGGTTCAAGTTATTTGATTAAAAAAAGGGTTTTTTAAATGTTTTTTTATTTATTTTTGAGAGAGAGAGAGAGAGACAGAGTGCGAGAAGGGGAAAGGCAGAGAGGGAGACACAGAATCTGAAGCAGTCTCCAGGCTCCGAGCTGACAGCACAGAGCCTGAAGTGGGGCTCAAACTCAAACCGTGAGATCATGACCTGAGCTGAAGTCGATGCCTAACCGACTAAGCCACCTAGGCTCCCCAGGGATTATTTGAATTTTTAAAAGAGCTTTGAAAAAACATTTGAAAATGTAAATGCTAAAACAACTTAAAATACTCCTTGCCTGCCTTGTCTCCCAAGACCCTACTCCTTGGGGGTCTTCTGTCCAACAGGTACAATGGAGGTATCGAGTTCCCTTTCCTTAGACTGCGCCTGTGTGTATAATCATTTGAGTGATTGTTAACATGTTGCTAAATGATCAGGCTAAAGGAAAAAAAATCTGTTACTAACTAAAGGAAACAATGTTGTAGGCATACTTTGAAAGGAATAGGATAAGGAAGGAAAAGAGAACAACTCTTTATGTTACTTAATTAACAGTAACTTAATTTTTGTTTGAAAAGGCATGTGCAGTATGGTTTCTATTTGCAATGACAGCGAGGATGGAGTTAATGAATGGCTACTTCGATTGTGCTATATATTTGCACCTGCAAATCAGCTCTCCACTCTTCCCCTCATCCTGCCACAAGAGACGGTGCTAGATGAACTACTTGCCTTCTGGCTTCCAGGCAAGATTGGCCAATGGGGAACCTCAACAAGAGATGAGGAGAGTCCAGATGGTCTCCTGGGCTTCTTCATTGTGAGTTTGCCTCTGGCTGGCTTTATAGAAGGCTTTAAAACATAACCTCCTCCTTCTGGGTCTGGGTAACCGCTCTGCCCCTTCAGGCCAACAATATAGAGCACACTGCCATTGGTTTTCTTAAAGTACTGCTCTCAGTTCTTTAAACAGGCCCTCTAATTTCAGAATTATTCATTCTCTACACCTTTTCCTGCCCTTTCGTGTCTTTCTCTTTTTCTACTCTTCAAGGAGATTTCCAGTTTTACTCTAGCATCCACCTTCCGCTCTGCTCGGGAAAGATGCAACTCTTAATGCATAAATCTCAAGGCATAAATCATCATTGGTCTCACAAACCATTTAATCCCATTCATCTTTCCAGTGATCACATTACGCACATACATGTGACCAAGATGTGGCCAATGAGGCCCGAGGGGAAGATTTCCATCAGAGAGTTTGGGGGAGACTTTTTCTTCCCAATAAAAAGGCTTTATAAGAGAAAAGTCATCTTTGTGTAGGATAGATGCCAATGTGTCTGTATGTGACATTGGGAGCTGCTACCACCACCTTAAACCACAAGGAAGACATCTCTGACATACTGGGCATGGCCAAGCAGAAAGGTAGAGCACACCCAGGCCCTTGCTCAGGCCATTGTGCCTGTGACTTTCAGTCCTGAAACCACCTGCCTTGTTTTGCACAATTGTGTACCTATTATTGATTAAATAACTTATAGTTACTTCTTTTTTTAATGTTTATTTATTTATTTTTGAGAGAGACCACAAGCAGGGGAGGGGCAGGGAGAGAATCACAAGCAGGCTCCACCCTGTCAGTGCAGAGCCCAAAGTGGGCCTCAACTCTCAAACTGTGAGATCATGACCTGAGGCGAAATCAAGTCAGACACTTAACCAACTGAGCCACCGGGCCCCCTGATTTATAGTTCCTTCTTATGTCATTTGCAGCTCAAAGGATCCCAACTAAGAGATTTATTTTTCTGAATAAAATTGATCTAGAAAAAAAAGTATGACTTCACAAATACCACTTCAAATTACTCTTAAAAACTGGGTGGTCCCGGGGCGCCTGGGTGGCGCAGTCGGTTAAGCATCCGACTTCAGCCAGGTCACGATCTCGCGGTCTGTGAGTTCGAGCCCCGCGTCAGGCTCTGGGCTGATGGCTCGGAGCCTGGAGCCTGTTTCCGATTCTGTGTCTCCCTCTCTCTCTGCCCCTCCCCCGTTCATGCTCTGTCTCTCTCTGTCCCAAAAATAAATAAAAAACGTTGAAAAAAAAAATTAAAAAAAAAAAACAAAAAACTGGGTGGTCCCTTAACCTAGGAGGAGTGGGCAGGAAATCAGGAATTATGGTTTGTTCCTTGATTGTATGTATACTCCTATGGTGTCGAAATAGTTAAGAAGGAAAATATCTAACCCTAGTTCCTTGAATAAATTATTGTCGATTAATGAATAAACTTTTAACATGAAAGATTTCAATGGCTGGATGATAACGCTAGAAATTATCCTACAGTCTAGTTGCCAAAGAACATCAGAGCTCATCTTGTCTTAAATACTTAATTACACATGTCATTGGAAAGAAAAAAAATACAATCGTGATATTTTGCAAGTAGAAATAATGATTTCATATGGGGGGTGGGGGGAGATTGTGACTTCTTTTTTGCAGATAGACTTAGCTACTCTCTGTTATGAAAACTGATAATTCTCCTCTTCTGAGCTATGCGTGTTCCGTTTTTTCTTGTTTAGAAACCCTGTTCTGTTCTCTCAGTTTATCAAACCTATCAACCTTCATGACCATCCTTGGAATATACAAGTTCCAATAAACTCTTTCTCGTCATTTTCCTTCTCTTGTAAGCCAGAACACTAATTCACTTAATTCACTTCTTTCTACAGTTAACAGCACTTGGGGACCTGGAGGAAATGCCTAACCTTGTATTAAGATAAAATTCAACATTTTAAAACTGCCTCCTAAGTCCCTGCAGGACCCAGTCCCAGTCTCATTCTGTCTCAGGGTGAGTGATTTGGCCATTCAGGCTTTCTTTCAGTTCTATGAAACCTTGTCAGCATTCACTTCCCTCTTCTTTCCACAGATGCTTTTCTTGGCATGCTCCCCTTTAGCTTGATAAATCCTACTCAGTCTTCAGAACTTGAGAGTTAAGTTAGTTTCTCCATTCTTTAATCTTTTAGTGTCTTGGGCTTTCTCAGGGAATACCCACCACAGTTGTGATTTTGTGTTTGCTTAGTTCCTCAATTTCAGCTTCACCTTTTTTTTAAAAAAAAATTAATGTTTATTCATTTTTGAGAGACAGAGAGAGACAGAGCATGAGCAGGGGAGGGGCACAGAGAGAGGGGAGACACAGAATCTGAAACAGGCTCCAGGCTCTGAGCTGTCAGCACGGGGCTCAAACTCATGAACTGCGAGATCATGACCTGAGCTGAAGTCGGATGCTGAACCGACTGCAATGTTGTGCCAGGTGCCCCTTTCAGCTTCACCTTCTTAAGAATTTCTTTCCTTTAGTAAATTTGGAACAACAACAACAACAACAACAAAAAGGGACTATTTGGCTTCTGGCCATTTAGAGTCTACTAACTTGGCATTGACATCACCACATCAAGATCTCCTCCCTTGTACTCTCAGAAATGAATGTCTTGAATATTACTTGCTTTACCTCCCTTTATGTGATGCTGGGACCATGGTCTCCTTCAGTACTTGCTGCTAGTTCAGCAGGAAGTGATGTGAGAAAGGGCACCATTCTCTTCACTGAACTTGAACCTAATTACTCACAATCCTACTAACACAAAGCTGTCCATGTGTAGCTCACTCTACTGAAGAGTCAGGGATTACCAGAGAAAGCTATAGTGTGGGAGAGAAACATTTTAAAACTATTTGTGAAATGTCACTATTCTAGAAGTTCAAGGGAAAGAATTTCTTATAGGTTCTCCTGATGGGCAACCTTAACTCCTAGCCTCTTTCCCAGTCTTGAGGTCTGCCTTCTGTACCTCGGAGAGTACGCTCCTCGGACAAATTTTTATTTATTTGTTCGACTGTTTACTCAGAAGTGCTGATCTTGCTTTGTAATTCTTGTCTTTCTGTCTACAAGGGTTAGTGAAGGCATGCAACTAACCATACTGGAATGTTTCCTAAAATCTGAGTTCTGTCTGAAATAAAACCATGGGGGCATTCTATAAGACCACCTAGAGAGGTGTTTTCATGTCAGGGTAGCCAACTTTAGCAGACTTTTCACTCCTATGAAGTGAAGGCATGTTTCCTTTTTCTTTTTTAAATCTCTTGGAAGAAACTCTTGGAACACTTTACACAAACACTCACACACACACACACACACACACACACACACACACACACTCCAGGGAAAGCAATAATTCTTATAGACTTAGCTTAGATCCATATTAAGGAATAAAAACTTTTCCCTAAATCTAACTTAATCTGTACAGCTTACCCTCTCCTCAGTGGAGATGACAGTTTGTGCAGATAAATGACACTTTTCCTTCGTTTACTCTCCTGCTTTTAGATTTGCTTAGAAGTTTATCATCACATAAGAAGTACAGAAAAAGCAGAGCCCATGATTGTGCCTTTTCAAACAACAAGCCACCATCTACTCTTAGGAAAAACAAACCAGCAAAATAACCAACTATGGGATGCTTTGAAATGACAGTTTTCCCTGTACCTTTCCAATTTGAATTTCTGGGAAGGGTGCTCTTTTCCACTGGTTTCTGTAATAGGATCTGGAAAAATCCAAGTATTTATCTTCTCTCATGTGTGAAAACCCAAGTAGGGGTTTGAGAGGGAGATTGTTATTCCATTAGCACATGGGATAAAACTGCCTGGTGTCTGTCTCCTGTGCTCAAGTTTAAGCTCCTAAATGCACATATGGTATGTGTCTTATTCACAGGTTAGCCCTTGGGGGTAGCACAGCACCATGTATAAAGCAGGCCCTCAGTAAGTATGTGTGGGATGAACAAGTGGAGGAATAGAGGAAAGAAGTTTGGACCTAGGAGGGACATAGGGGACATTCCGAATGGAGATAGAAAGACACAGAGAGGTTAAGTAACTTGATTGAGGTCACAAAGGAAACGACTAAAGCATTGGAAGTGGAGTATAGGTTTCATACTATATACTCTATACTGACACTTATGTCACCACACAGACCAAGACATTATCTAATTCGCTGCCCCAGCAATGGTTCATTGGGCTACTTTGCCCCCAACAAGCGACTTAAGACGCCTGCTCTGAGATCTATTCAAGAGATAGTAAAGGGAGATCTCCCACCAGTCCCACCACACCTGAAAAGCAGGCAGAGTATTAAGAGAATGACTCAGGCACAGGAAGTAACACTGGCAGCCACTGGCTACCGTGTTGGAGGACAGGAGCAGGGGTTCTCAAGAGGCAAGGCTAGGATCCAAGTATGACCCATGTTGAGAGTGTGAAGAGAGTCCAGGGAAGAGGGGGCTGTAAGTACAAAGATTCTGAGAAGGGAACATGCTTGATAAGGCCAAGGACCAGCAAAGAGCTAGCGCAAATACAGTGGAGTGGGCAAGTGTTGTGAGCTGAGTGGGGCCCAGCTACAAAAGTAGTGGGGCCCAGAGCTTTAGGCCGTGACAAAGTGTCTGGGTTTGACTCCAAGGCCAGTAAGAGGACTTTGAAGGGCCATAGACAAGGAAGAACCATGATCTGCTTTTTACGTTTTAAAGTCATTCTGGGCAAAGTGTGAGGAAGGCAAGGTTGCTGGAGGAAAGAGCAGAAGCAAGGTCCCTGCAGAGCGATTGCTGTAGCCCACCTGAGACCTGGAGTGGGCTTGGATGAGGGAGACAGCCACCTCCACCCATGTCACCTGTGTGGGTCTGCTGAGAAGTACTTTCTGCTCTATGTTCCCACGTGCCTTTTAACATTCAGCTTTTTACATCGTTGTGTGTCTGTATGTCTTACATCCCCAATAAGATTATAGGTTACCTCTTGACCTTTGCACCTAATGTAGAATCCAGGACAGAGTCTTGATCCGACCAGGCACTTAGTCAACTTTTATTTGAATGTCAAGTATCTCTCAACAGTTCATGGGAACTGACTACACTTTTCAGTTTTTGCTTCAGAGATCCTTATTTATTTGTTGCCTACAGAACTTAATATTTTCTCCCTTATGGCTATTTGTATACTTAATTTCTCCTACTAGGTCATGAGCTACTTGAAGACAGACTACTGTATTTTATTTATCATTTCATACCTCAGTGCACATACCCACATAGTGGGTATTCAGTAAGTATTATTGAATAGGTTAGATCTAGGGAAATAGTTTTTCAATTTGTGTTGATTACACTGAAAATCGTATGCTGCTCTCTCAATGACCAGAACATAATCTCCTCTGTGGAGCCAGAACGTCTGTTTGGCTTTCTGATCAACCTCTCAGCTGTTCCCAGGGTTATTTCTGAAGGAAGGATATAGGAAACTGAACATCGGAAACGTGAGGACAGTCTGCTACTAGAACTTGCTTTTTCATTGTCATTATTATCTTTACGTGTCCACAGCTTGCTTTCTTTTAGCTCTGATTCCTCTGGACTTATTGCTTGTTCCTTGTGTCAGTGATAATAAACTGAAAGTAAAACAAGAATGTTTCATTTGTGGTCTTATTCACTGTAATAAGATTCAAGAGATATATAGGAGTCTACAGGACAGCAGGGGACAGGAAGGTGCTGCATGGAAAACATTGGACTGGAACAAACGATTCAAAGTCTTCCCTGAAGTGATAGTCAACCCAAGATGTATGAGTCCAAGAACAGGATTTCTCTTTCTCCTTAGCTTTGGTCCCCCATCTTCCTTTGCCTCGTTAGCTTGACCAAGTCTGGTGGAGATGAAGAAGGCACTGAACAGGTGATTGAAGGAGTAAAAATTTTAACTAACACTTGCTGAGTGCCTACTGAAGGCCAGGGGTTTTTGAAGCACATTTTACATATAAACTCATGTACTCCTCTCAACAACCTTAGGAAAGAGATTGCTATTATCTTCATTTTACGGATGAGGAGACTGAGGCACAGAGGTAAGTTACTGATATAATATGCCCAAGGTCAAGGGAAATTGAAGGAGAATTTCAAGAGATGTGGTCCAGAGCTATTTATACTCATGGAAAGATAGAAAAAGAAATAGATTCCAGAAGAATACTTGGACATTTATTTCCTCTTTCAGTCACTGAACATTGAAGCCACACTAGAGGTTTAGTGGGATGAGAAAATGCTTCAAGTAGCAATATTTCCATTCTACTCCATAAATTATACAGGTCCTTTTTGAGGCAGCCCGTTTAAACATGTTGACTTACCCTTCCTGTAAAATGTTTATAGATATGATTTGCTACAGGGAACTATTTTAAAGACTGCAGGCACTGTTATGGACTATTACAGCAGCTAACTATAAATTGGTTACTAGAGGCATGCAAATTAGAGCCTTTGAGGGTCAGAATACAATCATCACCATAAAGTAGAAGGAAGATAAGCCATAAGAAAGTAAGAAGAAAAATCCAAATATTTAAATAGCAAATTTGACAGGATACAGGACACTTACATGGCAGCCTAGGAAAACCTGTCATGGGATAGAGCAAGAATTTATTATAGCTGAACTAGGCCAAATGCAAACATACTGTTGTCTTAAAAAAATTAAAAGTACTAACTCAAATAACAATGAAGGAAAACAAATATGCACACAGGGAAGGCATACAACTCAGTCATGTTGGTATTCCTGCTCCGCAAAAGCTGTTAAGGCACAGATTTAACAAGCTAAGGTGAATTGGGGCTCTAAATTCACACACACTCTAGATTTATAGACAATAGCTGCCCAAATGTTAAGCATCGTTTAAAGATGTGAAACAACAAGAACAAAAAATCCTAAAGGGAAAATATCTGTTCACTTCCTTAGCAGAATTAAAAAGGAAATAACTCATTGATTAAAAAGATAACACCATAGAAATTAATGCAATTAATTAATGTCCACTGTTTGAAAAAAATACTATTTAAGATTGGTCTAGAGGTTGAGGATATGAGTGGAATGAAAACAAACATTGTTGAGCTTGAGTGTTTACTATATAGATAAATACTATGCCCCCCCCCCCTTTTAACGTTTATTTATTTTGGGAGAGAGAGAGAGAGAGACAATGCAAGCAGGGGACGGGCAGAGAGAGAGGGAGACACAGAATCCCAAGAAGGCTCCAGGCTCTGAGCTGTCAGCACAGAGCCCAACGCAGGGCTTGAACCCATGAACCGTGAGATCACGACCTGAGCCGAAGTCGGATGCTTAATCGACTGAGCCACCCAGGTGCCCCATTATGGGCCCCTTTTTAAATTTTAGAAAACTAGGACTCAGAGATGTTAAAGGAGAAGCTTTCCTGAAATCCTGAAGTTGGTACATGATAGAACCAGACTGATACTTAGGCCAGTATAGTTCTTTCTACTACACAACTTTTTTCCTTTAATAAATATTTGAATGGATTAAAGGTCAATCTGATGGAAGTCCTGGTTAACTATGGAGGTCAGACCCTTATAGAAATGCAAGGTTACAACTCAGCAACATGGTAAAAACAGGGCAGTTTTTTCTATTATCACTGATAACAGATATTAGCTGACAAATTCCAGTGGATTGAGAAGATAATATAAAATTGACAGCAAGTACCATTTTTAATCACTTCTGTTTACTTTGGGGAACAAATTATGTATTTATTTTGTTACTGAAAATTCTCCAAAACCTCAGCATTCAGGTCACACTGGCTTCTGAGATTACTCAGTGGGAAGGATGGCAGACTGATTCTCCTTCCATGCATCTGTACCTGCTTATCGTGTGTGTGTGTGTGTGTGTGTGTGTGTGTGTGTGTGTGTGTGTGTGTGTGTGTGTTGAGGTAGGTAGAGAGGAGCAAGGAAGGAGAAGTTCTGAATATTGGAATTACTGTTGTGGTAGTGAATGATCTTCCTCATCTGAGGATTGTTGCTCTCTCATCTAACTGTGGCTCTGCAGTTGGTTGCCAAATACTGATTTTCTCCTACAGGAACTTTATTATTTTCTGGATGCTCCGTAGGGAACTTCCTCAAGTGCAGTTCTGCGGGTTAATAGTCTAACTGAGACATCCCTCCCCCCACCTCCACAATGGGATTTTTCCTCCCCACCCTCAAGTCTACAGAGAGTAATCCACTCTTCATTGCCCTGCTGTTGGGGTCCTCTCATGTCAATGGGTTGCCTCTGGAAGAAACAACTTAAGAGAGCTTAAGATTTGGCAACCTTGCAAGGTACACTTGTACACTTAAATAGATATGCTGGCTTTGAGTGTTGGATGTGTCTTCCCACTAGAAGAGAGAGGAAAATAACTTAATGACTTCAGTTATTGTCATCATCACATCTTGATATTACCATGCTGCTAATAAAAAGTCAGTATTATGTTGGTATTAAACTTAGATGAATCTATTGATGAAAAATTACACATTATGACCATCACTCAATTTCTCAAGATGTTCCCTAAAAGGAGAATGTTTATATAATCACTTGTATCCATTATCTCTTGAATTTTTCCACTTATTAATCTTGGTTTGGAAATATTTTCTCCTTTTTCCTTCCCTTTAGAACTTAAAGGGGACTTCTGAGAGAGGAAGCAAAGCCTGTACATTTCCTAATATGAAGTGGTGGTTGTGAAAGTCTCAGTTCTTGTTGCTATAATTCTGGGGCTTTGGTTTTAAGTAGAAACGACCTTTTTTTTTTTTTTCATACAGTGTTTGAACTCTTAACTCCAAAATATTGAATATTGGAGAAGACAAGAAACAGAGGTCAGGTAGATGCATTAATTCTCATCACCTATGCTTCATCATTTTTGCCCACCTTATAATGTCTGATAATTATAGACTATAGTATCACCTTGACTGACATTTAAAGTATGTTGCTCTTCACTAAACCAGCAACTTGGATTTGATTTTGAATGCTAATCAGGAAAAAAAATAACTTTGAACTTGCTGATGCTCAATATTTATCAAAAGCTTAACTACAAATAATCCCCAACATGGTAGCTCACTTTATGACTTTCTGACTAATGTTGGTGTGAAAGTGAGACACATTCAGTAGAAACCATAGTTTGAATTTTGAGTTTCTATTTTTTTCCTAGGCTGTCAATATGCAGTACAATACTCTCTTGTGATTCTGGGTGGTGGCAGCAACGGCTCCCAGTCAGCCACGCAAGCATGAAGGTAAATTACCAAAACATTTACAACCATTCTCTACCCACACAACAATTCTATTTGTCACTTTCCATGCAGTATTCAACAAATGGCCAAGGCATTCGACATTTTATTATAAAATAGACTTTCTGTTAGGTGATTCTGCTTAGCTATAGGCTAATGTAAAGAGTTCTAAGCATGTTTAAGGTACACTAGGCTAAGCTATGCTGTTCAGGAGATTAGGTGTATTAAATGCGGTTTTGACTTATGTTATTTTGTACTTAATGATGGGTTTATAGTGACATAACCACCTCACAGGTTGACTGTACTTTAAAATAATATTTTAGGGAGATTAGCTTATGGATATAGTTTCCTCTGTTTTTCTAGGTACTCTCAAGTCTATGTCTACATGAAATTAAACTGCAGGAAGATGGGTTCACACAGCACCGTGTTGTTTTGGCAACCTGCGTGGTTGCTTGTTTCTAAACAGAATTTGATTATATTGAGTGACAAATAATGATGTAGAAAACATCCTTCTGTAAATTGGCATTAGAGTTCCTGGAAGTTATAATTGAAGATTTTGTTTTCTTTTCAAGGGCCTATGGAAAAACCTACTCTGTGGTCTATCAAAATTAGTCATCTCAGTGATTCCAATTGCACGCAGTAAAACTGCCTCCCATTTGCACGGTGGTATTGTCCTCAGCTGGGGTTTTGGGACCCCCCCCCCCAGCCCAGGGTGCCTCCTGCTCCTGCTCACCTGTACTGCTGTTTGTCCACCATAAGCTGTCATGGTCAAGTTTCCCAGAAGCTGAACCCCAAGCAAGAATTCAAAAGCAAGTGATTTATTGAATTGTTTGCAAGGAGAAACTGGTAAGGAAGTGGGAAAAGCAGGACAGGGAAGGGAAAGAAGCCAAAGCAAAGGGACAATTTTAGACAAATTAGGAAAGATTATTTCAGTTGAGCCTACAAGAAAACTCTGAAATATAAATTAAATCCCAGAGTTTTTCCTGACAAGGCAAAGGAGCTGAGTGTCATGTTGCTGTTCCTTACCCATAGTTAGGGTAAGGCTTCCCGGTGGGAGCATAAGTGTCCAAGTATTTCCAGATCTGCCAGATGACTCTACTAGCTCTAGGGCAATCCTCTGAAGAGAGTTGCAGTTGCCAGCCATTATAAGCAAAAATGCAAAGAAACTAGGGACAGGGCAGCAAACGTGGTAAGTGGGATCCCAGGGGCCCTAGGCAGAGCACTGACTGCTGCAAGGTCTACAATTAGAAGGGTTGCCCATCTTCCTCTAAAAACATCAGGACAGATCCCATAACCTGTGCCATCTGTCTCTCCCAGGTCGTTCCTGGAACTCCTTATCAGCATATTCTCCATACCTCCCCTAATATGATTCAAACTTGTCTCCTTCCTCAGCTACTCTGGGACCTTCCACTGTGCCTCTAGAATTTAGCAGACATCTCTTTATCCCCAACCTCATCCTTAAATGTCCCCTTTACTGCATTCCTCTAATTTATAATTATTTTTCATAATGAAACCTGTGATTCCTGAGGGTTCCAGTTTACTGGAAGTCTTTTCAATGTTGGCTATATTTTTCTTCAGGCTCAGAGGTGCTCCCCACTGTCATTTTGGACCATTTGTTTCTTTTCCCCAATTCTGAAAAACCACTGATTCTTTAAATGACACACCATCAGACTTGACCATCTTCGGTTCCTCCTTGTTGTAATTTTCTTCTGATCTTTTCATTTAGTGTTCTCAAACTTGGCTTCACTAAAGGGGGTCTCAAAAATGCTGATGCCTAGGCCCCACCTTTAGAGATTCTGACATGGCCAGCCTGAGTATTAGGACTGAAGGAAGCTCCCAGGTGATTAAAGATGCAGGAAAGTTTCAGAGCCATTGCCCTAACCATTCATTGAAAACTTTTTAGCACCTGGCTCTCTATCAGTAAATTGTCATCTTTCTCATTGATTTCTAGATCCATGTTTATCAGTTATTCTCAACTCTGTCAGACCCAATATTTCACCCCTAACAAATATTGGTATGTTTTATAACATGTATTCCTATGTTCCCTTTACTATTTTGAAGTGAATGTCATAGATAATATCATCTAGCAACAAATACAATTGTTAAAAAGTCAATGTAATTACTTAACTGTAATATGAGAAAAATAGTGTCTAATATAATAATATGTACTTTAATATGTGACTGCTCAACATTTGTACTAGAAGACATAAGCAAATAGTAATCTTGCAATAAATACAGAATTACAGAATGAAGTGGCTATGTTATAATGGAGAATTAAATACCATGCTGCCATACGTAATTTTTCTGAAATGATAAATTACTTTGGTAAATTTCCAAATGAATTCATACAACCTTCCTTTGATTAGTGTTTGCATTTATTGAAAATGTAAATTGTATATTAAAACTGTGCCAAAAATACTTTATGTTAAAATAGAGTCTAAGCTTAGGCCAAACTGTGTTTTGGGGGGGTTCTTTTTGCCCCCACTTATGTGAATCTCCAGCGAGGCATTTCAGAATTTGCCAGGACATGGGGTAGTTCTTTGACAATTGAGACCATCCAGAACATAGGAGTGCTTCTAGCACTTCCAGTTCCTGCCCAGTAAATGCCAGTAGCACCCTCCTCATGAGAACAAAAATCACTTCCACAGGTTTCTAAAACATCTCTTAGGAGAAGATTTTACCAAACTGAAAATCACTGACACTGACAATTCATAACTCCCCTGGCCTTTTAGTTCCTGAATCTCCTTGCTTCCACCTCACAGGCCTCTCCTTTGCTGGATAGTCCTGCTCTCCCCAAGCTGTGAATTAGTTGGCCCTATCAGGTTTGATCATAAAGACTTTAACTTAGGGCCTGTTTGGAGAAGCGCAGGCAGGTTAGTGGGAACATTAAAGGACTGTGAAGCACCTGGGGATTAGCATCAGCAGAAAGCTGTACCACTCTTAGGGCTGAGTATGCAAGGAGACAGAGTGCTGGAATTAGAGCTTGGAGGAAGACCTTGGATCTACGAAAAAGGGCTGCTGCACAGAAGTGGTAACTGCCATTTTTGCAGGGGGGTAAGGAGACACTGAAAGAAATATTCATGCCTTTGTTTCTTCCTACCTTCTAATCTACTGATGCCTCCCATTTGCTGGGCTCTAGGAAGACAGAAGGAAGGGAGCCCCGGGGTGATAGTGGTCTGCTGATGTCAGTCTCCTGGGGGCATAAAACTGGGAAGAAAGAGTGGAGAATGGATGGACTGAGGGTTTAGTGGGGTCAGCTCATCCAAGTTTGCCTGGGACTCTGGTTTTTAGCGCTCAGAATCCTACAACCCAGGAAAGCTCTCCGTCCTGAGTGAACTGCAATGATTGATCTTCTTAGAAAGGATGGTGTGCAAAGAGAAAGTAACTCACCAACCCCTGAATGTTGAAATACTTTAAGGACTCAGCACTTAAGCATGGTCTCTTCTCTATCTGTACTCTGAACCTTATCTTGTCCTATCTAAAATTTAAATTAATATATAAATACTATATAGACATTTATGACACTTACATTAATGATTTCAGTCCTGACTTCTTCCTTCCTCAAATGTGTGTTTTTTAGGCATCTTCATTTAGATATAAATAAAATAGGCATATGAAATTAATGTTTTGATTTTACTTGCTAAACAAACCCACACCTTTCCAAGACATCTCCCTCCCAATAAATACACCCACCACTCATTTGCTCAAGATATAAACTTAGGGGTCTTCCTAGATGCTGCTCTTTTCTTCCCACCCCATGTCCAATCCATGTTCAAGCCCCCTTCACCATACATTCTAACTCCCAACTGCTCATCACCTCTGCTGGTGTCACTCTTGTCTAAGCCATTATGTTCTCTTATTGGAAGAAGTTTCTGGCTCATCGCCTTGCTTTGACTCTTGTCTGCACACAGTCCATTCTCCATACAAAAGCTAGAAGGGATCCTTTTAGTATATAATGAGATCATATCATTCCTTGCTTAAAATCTTCAGGGCTTCCTGTCAAACTGAGAATAAAATCAATTCTGGTCATGTCTCTGCTCAAATGTCTCTGCTCAAAGATGCCTTTCCTGGCTACCTAATCTAAAATAACTACACCTCCTCTTTTAGTCACTCTCTATTCTGTGTCAGCTTTCCCCTATCATTTATTGCTAACTGATGTGATAGTATATATTTATTTGTGTATTATCTGTCTCCCTCACAAGTGTGTAAACTCCAAGAGAAATTTTGTCCATCTTGTTCTCCAATGTACTGGTAGCGCATTGGATTGTACTTTTGCCTTCCACATAGTACTCAATAAATATTTGTTGAGTAATTGAGAAAATGTTATTTTAAAAATTATAATTATAATTTGTGAAACAGATTGCATTTCATTCTTTCTGTAGGATGCTATAAAATATGCACAGATGAATTTTTGGCTTCTCTTTATGAAGATAAATAACTTTGAAGTATGGTTTTATATATTAACATCACTCTTGGGTTTATCATCTTTTTCCTACCTTCATTTTACATTTCAGATGATTTTTCTCTTACTTTTAAAAAAAAAATCTAAATTTGTCATGTGGTATGCCTTTTGGTAAACTGCCTTAATTCATTTCTGGAATAATGTATGTCATAAATTAATTAATGCCTATTAAAAGTGCTTTGAATATTTGTGAGTTAATATATGTAACCTTGATAATGGAATACATTGGCACACTATTGGTACCAACAGTACTGTTTCCATTCAGTTCACTCTTAATCCAGTTATGTTAATATCCCTGTAAAGTCCTATATCGGTTATATTTGCCATCCTCCCAATATGTGCTTAAAACTCTTTTGGCTCCTTTTACTCTCAGAACAAATCCGGACCCATTGTAGCATTGAGGATGTGTATTACACTCCAGGTTCCTGTATGTTAATTTTCACATCAGATGTGATCGATGTGCAGGGTTTTGTCTAAGCATGGCTCAAGTCAGTATCAACTGAACACTAGTGGACAACAGTTTGTTTTCTTAATTCTGAAGGCGGTATTATGGTCCGGTAGCAGGTGGCAGGGACCCTTGAAAGTGGACTTACCAGTGTATCAAAAACCTAAGATGGAGGGGCAAAGTTAAATTGTGAAATTGAGAGAACAAATGGAGGAGTTAGAGACATCCCTAGTGTTAGGTTTCAGGATGGCTAAGATGAACACCAGCAAGACCCTTCTTTGAGAACCCAAGAGGTTATCTGTCTTAAAAATGTAGGTGAGTCCCTGATAGTAAGAAAATTAACTTATATTTGTATGAAACTTGAAAGTGTTTCTATTACTTACATATATATGAACTTATTTGATCTGTTAGCATAGTTATGAGGAAGGTAGTGTAGACATTATTAATTTTTATTTTATAATCTGAAAGCAAATATTCCAGGTTTTCTTAATTAGTGAGGTATATGTAGATCCTGGACTTCTGGTGCTTGCTCCTTTCCTCTTCCACAAAATGTCTGTGTTTGCCCCCCAAAATCCTGTTTCAGCCCAGCAGACCTGATCATGTCCTAATATTTTAGCTTCCACATCATTTATGCTGGAATGCTAAGTCTAGCTTCTCCATTATGTGAAGGCTTCACTGATTACTAAATTCAAAGCTATCTTACTGTTACCTGAAATACTATAGCTTTTGTTATCTGTGTGACTTATTAGCTATTAATGTGGTCCCTAAAATATAACCAAGGACACTTCAGCTTCTGAAATTTTCTTCTAGCCAATTAAAAAAATCGATTTTCATTTACTCTTTCCTTTTTAACTTTCTGTGCTTAAAAGTCTGTCTCCTTAGTTACCGAGCTTCTTCAAGAATGAATTCTTGTATATCTTTAAATTCCCTTAGGGATTCTGCGGTGGAATGCATATAGGAGGTGTTCAATAAATACCTGGTAAACAAATAAATATGTAAATGTTGAAAGTCGATTATGAAATAGCTTTTATATTTCTTACTCCCACTTAAATGGTGCTTGTCTAAACAATGCAAATGGTTTTGCTAGTTGATGTTCTCTGCATGACAGAAACACTTTAGTTACAGGCTTAGCATATTGCTATCTACTTGAGATTGTGTACACAAATCAGAGAACCAATTTTGTTCATATTTTTAAATAACAATACTGAAATTAAATTTCAGTATTGGTATGGAAGACTTCATTTGACCCTGACATGCTATTATTCTCGATCCACATGTAAATTCTCAGATCCTTAATAATGTACTAATGTTTGATCTTTAAATTTAATGTACACAGAAGTCAGTTGGTTTGTGTTTTTATGAGTTTCTAAGCCCCAAATGCATTGCCAGAATGCTTTCCATAAGTTCTGCAAATTTTCAGCAGAGAATGTTTTCTCCCCTTGTCATGTACGTTCAAAGCTCCAAACTTCCTCTTTTTTTTTTTTTTAATCTACTAGTGGCCAGCATTTTGTGAATTTTTTGGTTTTAATGCAGACACCGGGGCTCTCTGCAGAAATCCAGTCACACTACACAGCCTTTCTTCTTACATCACCTCCACTTTCTTCTTTATTTTCATTTCTACTTTTCCTTTCCTTTCCTTTCCTTTCCTTTCCTTTCCTTTCCTTTCTTTTCTCTCTCTCTCTCTCTCTCTTTTGTTTTTTTGAATTTCCTTTTTAAAAGCAAGCAGTCTATCTTATCTCAGGCAGAACAGTTTCACTGATACTCAGGTCCCATTATTTTTCACCTTCTATTCTAAACAAGGTTATTGCTGCATTTTCTTAACACAAAGAGTTATTCTCTTTCTAAGAATTCTTATGCCAGCTAAAACATTTATTCTTCTCGTTATACATGGATTTCCAGTCTACCCATATTCATTATGTCTAAAAAGCAAAGCTTGACAATACATGGGATTTAAGGGAACCCAGAAGCTGAAAAGCATTGCAAAAGGCAAACCCCATAAAATATGGCATGAAGGCCAGAGAATAGTCAGAGTATTTGCTAATTTAATACCTATTTGTCTGTACATTATTGGAGTCCTCTAAATTTCCACAGAATATTGCATTTGCTACATAACTATCTTCTGCTGAATATCTTAAAACTTATGGAAGGATGTTAAGTTTATTTGTAGAGTTCTTCAAGCCCATTCTCTTCATATAATGACAAAGACATTGAGGAACAGTGAAGTGACTTTTTCACAACCACAGGGTTTACTTGAGATGGAACTTAGACTGGATTTGCGGACTCTTGTCTACCTGTCGGAGGTTGATAACTGAGCTGTTGGGCTTAATCACTCACAAGACTGTGAACTGAACAAGGAAAAATATATTAAGTCCTCACTAATACAAATTCTGCTCAAATAGCTCCTGTGATAGCTAGGGATTTTTTATTGTGTTGCTAACAAATGCCAAGGGGTTCTCCTTCAGGAATTTCTGCTGAAGGAACTGTATTTCTGGGTTTGCCATTTGATGGTCTCTAAATGACAAAAAAAAAAAGCCCAAAAGTGATGGGCCAGGGAATTAACCGTGTGCTAGGAAGAAGATCATAGTTATTATAAGGTGGCCTGTGTGGAAAGAGAAAGAGATTGTGTGAGAAAATATTAGCATAAAGATCTCACCAAAACAGCCTGTGATCTCACTTTCCCTTTTCTGTTGCATAAACACTGTTAATATTGCTATAAAATTATAACCACATTGCAGTAAAACAGTGGTCCTGTTTCGTGGCTATGACAATTGTTTTCTAGAAGACTTTATTGAAACTGTCTGAGTCTGTGTTTCCCAAACTTGCTGGATTACTTTTTTTTTAATGGATGATTCTTAAGATTTGTCAATTCTTGGAATCACTGTTGTAAAGGTCTGTCTCTCACTTTATTTATTTATTTATTTATTTATTTATTTATTTAGCATAACATTCATCCTGGGGAGGGGAAAGCACTTGTTACAAATGTAGATCCAAGTGTCATTCCTGGGGACTCTAGCTCAGAAAATCTGGGGTGGATTTGGGAATATTCCTTTATAGGCTCCCCCATTGATTCTGTAAGAGTTGGTTTGAAATCCACACTTTCAGAAATGCTAGTCCGTAGGCTATACCAAAGTAAATGCTTAATATGTTTGCTTTGGGTTTAAACATATGT
Organism: Panthera tigris; assembly: GCF_018350195.1. Lineage (NCBI taxonomy): Eukaryota > Metazoa > Chordata > Mammalia > Carnivora > Felidae > Panthera > Panthera tigris. The sequence goes on from NC_056667.1 coordinate 166,711,492, forward strand.
TTATAAATGAAACTTTCCCCCAGGGACTCACAATAAATCATTTCCTAGAATCTGTCTTATTCCCTCAACTACTTTGAAAGCATTAACCTTAAGTAGTAAATTTATTTTCTTCCTGCATCACAATGTATATGTGATATTGTTTATTTTATGTTGTTTAAATTACAATAGTAATGCACACTTATTGTAACAATTAAATACAAAGATGTATAGAGGAAAAGTTTGTTATCAGGAACTTGTGGCATGTTCTATTGTATGAACACCCATGTCACCCATTCTTAAACTCTGGAGTCAGGATTAACAACCTGGTGTTATCATTCTGTGCTTTCTCTTTTCTCATTCAATATATGCAAAAATAAATCACCATACAAGAACTTGCTTTTTTTCACGTAAAATTATCTGGTTTGGCATTCTCATATATCAGCAGACATGGAGTTAGTTTTGTTTTTAAAAATCTCTTTATTAATTCATGCATCCTTAGAACCACACATATTTATATGTGTAGTTGTACATAAAAAAGATAATCCCTTTTGTGTCAGTTTTTTTATTTAATAGTTTTTTTTCTTTTTGAGTAGTCTCTTCTTTCCTTTTTTCTCTTTCATCTGCCTTACTTTCCCACCCCCCTTTCAGCCCTATTGAATGCTTAACAACCTTGTCTTTATTGTTTTATCTTTTCCTTTATGTTCATATAACCATATATAAGGATTTTATCTCTCCATCCATCCATCCATCCATCCTCCCACCCATCCATCCAATCATCATATTAAATGCTTTTCTGCATTTTTTTCCTTACACAATAGTACCTTGTGGAAATGTTACCACATCAACTGGAATAAAACCAACTCATTTCATTCTAATTATTATGTAATATTTCATGATGAAATGGTGAATATCATTCTGCCATTCCTCTTTATAAATGAATATTAATTTTATTTCCTTTTTTGCCACTTGAACAGAAGTACAAGTGATGAGGGAGTGGGGGCAAGCTGAGGGCAAAATACAGGCCAGCACACCCTCCTGACCCCCACCCACCCAGGTGGAATATGTGTGATATTCCTCAGATACTCCTGGCTACCCAAGAACAAAGGACACGGGTTTAAGTGCTTGCCATGGAAACTACAGCAAATGAAAAATTAAAGTCCCTTATTGCCTACAGCCCGTTGACAAATCCTTGAAATGGCAGAGTGACCTCCCTTTAGGAGTGCAGCTGCCTGGATGATGACACTTTGCTAGGGGCAGAAGACAATCTTAGCTTAATATTATCCTGATCCCTCGAGGATCCTGTAAGTCTACTTCCTTCATCTCAACTGTCCTAAGATACATGCCGGCAATCATATTCCAAGCTTATGGTCCCCCAGTATACATCTGAAGGGTCTCATGACTGCGGTTTTATTAAACGGTAATAAGTGGCTTTTCCCTAGCAACAGCTAGCCCCTCAAGGTCCTAGAAACCTTGCTTCCAAAATACCTTAGAGACTTACTCTATCCCTGACCCCCTCCCATCCTGAGGGTATATAATCAGTTACCCATCACGACCCCAGTTTTTTTTTTTAATTTTTTTTAACATTTTTATTTATTTTTGAGACAGGGAGAGACAGAGCATGAACAGGGGAGGGTCAGAGAGAGGGAGACACAGAATCTGAAACAGGCTCCAGGCTCTGAGCCGTCAGCACAGAGCCCGACGCGGGGCTCGAACTCACGGACCGTGAGATCATGACCTGAGCCGAAGTCGGACGCTTAACCGACTGAGCCACCCAGGCGCCCCATCACGACCCCAGTTTTAAAGGGCTCTTTGTATGTTATATGATCTCACTGAATATAATATACATTAAAACTTTTTTTGGCATTTTTTTATATAAATCATTTAAATTATTTATTACAAATATGTCTCCTTTCTTGTTTTTAGTTTCAGTGTTTTCTGTTTTGGTTAAGAAGATTACCTACTCCTGTTTTTTTTTTTTTTTTTTTTTAATGATTATAATGTTTTCAATATTTAGATCTTCTACCTCCCCTATAATTTATTGTTGTTTATGATGTCTGGTAGGGGTTCAACATAATTTTCTCCTAGCTAAATAAATGGTTGCTATTCAGTGGTTAATAAATAAACCCTTTATTTTTAACATCATTATCATATAGTAAATGAGCTTATATACTGGAATCCATTTCAATATCTTCTATTGTCCTTTAGTCTGTCTGTTCCTAGACTGACATTATGTTAATTTGGTTTTAGTAGTTTTATAGTATATTTTGACATAGTATGACGTCTCTTAACTTATCTTTCATTCCTATTTCCTTGACTATTCTTGACCATTACTTCTTCTGTATAAAGTTCAAGATCATTTTATCCAATTCTAGAACCATCCTTTTGGGATTTTAATTGGAAGTGCATTAATTTACATGATAATTTTGAGTTAATATATTCTGATTTTAAGTGATTATCTAAGAACATTGTGTTTTAAAGCCTTCGTTAATTATTTTAAGTTATGTTTGTTAAGGTATAATTCCTATTCAGTAAAATTAATGTTTGTGGTGTACTGTTTGATGAACTCTGCCAAAGTATAGTCACATGTCTAGCACTGTAATCAAGATATAGGACATTTCCATCATCTCCAAAAGTTTCCTCATGCCCCTTTGTAGTTAATGTCTTCTCAATCCCCCAATCTCTGGCAACTATTGATCAAATCTTTTTCAATTAGTTTTGCCTTTTCCAGAATATCATATATTGGAAAGTCTATAGAATATAGCCTTTTGTGTCAACTTTCTTTCATTTAGCATAAAGCATTTGAAATATATACGTTGTTGCATATACTAGGAGGTTGCTTATAATTTAATCGAGAAGTGAATATTCCCTTGAATAGTCACAGTTTGTTTTTACCATTTACCAGGTAATAGCCATTTTGTAGTGATGTTGAATAAAGCTTCCTTAAATATTTGCATATAGAGAGGCACCTGGGTGACTTGGTTGGGCTCAGTCCGACTTCTGCTCAGGTCATCATCTCAGGGTTTGTGGGTTCGAGCCTCACGTTGGGCTCTGTGCTGATAGCTCAGAGCCTGGAGCCTGCTTCAGATTCTGTGTCTCCCTCTCTCTGCCCTCCCCCACTCATGCTCTGTCTCTCTCTTTCCCTTAAAAATGAATAAATGTTAAAAAAATTTGCATATAGCTTTTAGTATGGAACTATGTTTTCATTTCTCTGGTGTGAACAACCAGGTGTGGAATTGCTGGGTTGTATGGTAAGTTATGTTTGGCTCTATAAGACACCAGCAAACTTTCCAGCTTGGTTGTTCTGTTTTGCCTCCCGACCAGTGGTATATCAGTTCCAGTTGCTCTGCATCCTGGTCAGGACATATTGTGGTTTTGTTTCATTTTGTTTGTTTGTTTTGGTGCTTTTAATCATTATTAAAGGTGTGTAGGTCAATGAGATTTCATAAGTTTCTTCAGGTGTCCTTTGTGGGGCCCTGGGAGATTAAGAATTTTCCTACCTATTTCATTACTGTTGTTAGTTTTATTCTTTTCTCCTTTATGCTTTTTGATGTAGTTGCATACTCTAATGTAAAGCTGCTGAGATTTGTATATCTATCTCTTATCCATCCAAATTACAAATCTCTTCTATAAAATTTTATAAGTTTTAAATTAGAATCTCTTTGGTGTCTCCAGCATATAAGTGCATTATCAGCAAATGACAATTTTATCTCTTCTAAAATATTTATATAAGTTATTTCATTTTTAAAATTGAATTTGCCAGAACCTCCAAAATAACATTGAAAAATAATGACAGCAGTGAACATCTCTGCTGAGTTCCAAACTATAAATAAAATTATTTTAGTGTTTTATCTCTTAATGTGAAATTTGCTATTGAACTTTGATGAGTAGAATTATTTATATTTAAATAGACTTTCTATTTCTACTTAGAGTTTTTTTAGAAGTGTCTGCTGAATATTGTCAAATGCCTTCTATGATTTTTCTGTTTTACATTTTTTGCTATAATGAATTATGGGGATGTATTTTCTTATGTTGAATGAACCTTTCAAGTGCTACTTCTTTTGATAATTTGTTGGTTATTACTTGCTAATATTATCTTTAGAATTTTCTGCATCCATACTTAGAAGTTCTACTTTTTAAAAATTCCATTTAATTTTATCTTCCTTTTCATTATTAGTATTGATTTGACGAAGTTATTCCCTTTTCAACCTTGTAAATTGAGGAATTTTACTATGATTTCCAGTTTCATTAATAGTTACCTTCTTTTTTTTTATTCCTTGTAATCAAACACATGTATATCTACCCATATATTAAAATAAGTTACCAATTATTTATCCCCCAAACATTATTTTATCCTGCTTCTAATTTTCCTTTCTCCATAAGATACAAACTTTACTATACTTTTCATTTCTCACTTTTCTTAATGTCCATTTTCACTTCCCAGATAAAATCTTTGAAAACTTTTGCTTCTGGCCTTGCACCACCAAGCCCCAAATCCTAGTTTAGAAATGTTAGTGCCAGGTGGATATTAGGATTTCCACTATAGTGTATTTCTTCTATTTTAAGAAACTATATTTATCACATATATTACACATTCCCATAGACTCTAACATTGCTTATTTGAATTTAGCAGTACACATTTTAAGAATTACTGGCTGTCACAATTTTCTCTCCTCATCTTCTCCTGTTATATTAATTAAGGGACTTTTAATGGCAAGTAACATAAACGAATTTAAGCTGGCTGAAAAATATTGGGACAATATTATTAGAATTATTTTATCTTAACATTCAGAGAAGTTGGGTTCATTTTTGCTTGGTTGATTCAGTGGCTTAACAGTGTCTTTCATGTACTCAGTTTCTTTCCATTGTTTTGCCTGACAGTACTCTTTGTTGGTTACCCCCTGAAGCCAAATAAGATCCTTTGCTTTCTGGATTACTTTAGCTTTATAGATATAAAGAACACATTCCATTGTCTACATCTTCCTTCATTGTTTAGGAGGAAGGAATCTAAGTATGCTCTTGAGGCCAGTATGAGCTTTCTCTGTTGGTCCCTGGATTTCTCCCAAGACTTATCCATCAGCTTAGGCTCTCCAACCTTGGAAGTTCTTCAGTGTCTGTCAGTGGGAACATTACCTGTTTGAGGCCACTAGCATTTGCTTGGCCTAGGAGCTGTATCAATTTGGGGTTAGGGTTGTAAAAAGAAGGAGGGTAGAAAGTGATTAAGTTATTATCTCCCCAGGACATTCTATTACTTTCTGTTCATTGCATATTAAAGTTTGGAGGACACACAGTGACCCTTGTATTACAAACCAAATAATATTTTGCATTGTTTTTGTTTACAGTATTAGAAAAATACTTTTAAAGATTCTAATTTTGTTTTTGACATTTATGGTTCTTTTTCTATGTGATGCATGTTATTTCCTTGGCAAACTCCCTTGGCAAAGTAAAATAGAGTGAAATAAAAATCTCCCACCATCCAGAGGAAACCAAATTTTTTGTTTGCTGAATTTTCTTCCTATAATTTTTTTTCTCTGCACATAAGTATATCTAGAAAATATTTCTTTTTCCTTAAATATTCTTTAGATGCATTCATGTATATTTTTTCTTTATGTATACTTTAGTTTGTTTCTGTTTTTTGTTCTGTTCTTAGGAATACTTTAATATCTGGTGTTGCTACTTTTCTTTCATTATGTTTCTAATTTACCAAATTTTAAGGTTTTTTTTTTTGCTCAATGTTTTACTAAATCAGTGAGTAGTCACAAAAAAGTTCTAGTTGATCCATTTTTGTGCTTTGAATACCTGCAATATTTTTATCTCCTTTACACATAAATAAGATGCCAACTATTTATATAGTTCTGAGATTAAAGACCATTTTAATAAAATTTCTAAATATTATCTGATTGCTTGCTATAAATCAATTCCAGACAAGAAGTTGGAAAAGGCCTGATTTCTTACTCTTTGAAATTAACTCCAAGTACCTTTATATCTCTGTGATCTTTGTAAGATTTGTTTCTTTATCCTTGACAATCAGGAGCTTCACCAAGATATTTTCAGGGATGTGTTTCTCTTTCTACTTGTTTTTCATAGAATTCTAAATCCATTTCAGTCTGCAGATATATACTTAACCTTTCTATTTTTAAGGTTCTGAAAATACTTCTACTCCCTTGTTTCAGTCTTTCCTAAAGAAGCTTATAATTGCTAATTTTTCTCCCCATTCTCTGTTTTCTGTATTTGTTATTTTTCTCATCTTTATTCTTGCCTCTCCTTGGTATTTAGCTCCTTCTTTCCCACACTAGTCATTCCCACAATTGTGTGTATGTTAGAGTCACTTGGAGAACTTTTTAAAACACATGTTTTCAAGAGCTGTTATATCAATTGAGTCAGACTGAAGGTTAGGATTCCATGTCTATATATTTAAATTTTTATTTATTTAATTTATTTTTTTTATTAGAGAGAGCACGTAAGCAGGGGAGAAGGGCAGAAGGAAAGAATCTTAAGCAGGCCCTAGGAGCCCCCCATGTCTATATATTTAAAAAACAGTCCAGGGGTACCTGGTGGCTCAGTTGGTTAAGGGTCCAACTCTTGATCTCAGCTTAGGTCTTGATCTCAGGATCCTGAGGTCAGAGCCTGCATTGGGCTCCACATCCAGCATAGAGGCTACTTTAAAAAAAAAAAAAAAAAAAAAGGAGCCCATATGATTCTGATAGGGTTAGCTTGTTGATCAGCATTGGACAGCCAATATTCTACATTTTATTTTCATTACTTTAGTGTTGATTCTACAGTCTACTGATTCCAGTATATATTTTAATTTTGCTGTTTTGTTTTCATTTCTCTGAATTATCTTCTTATATCTGCCAACTCTATTTTTGTCTTAGCTAATGTTCTCTCTTGTCATGTTAATTTATCTCTTGTTTCATAGAATCTATGGAACCAGATTGAGTCACATTTTCTTCTACGTTCATAGACATGCTTTTCTTCCAGTCTTAAGTGGATTGATTTCCTTGCTTCATGTTATAAATCTTTCCATAGACTTCTTGAATTGGAAAAGATTTAGCCAAGCCCAATATGACTTTGGGCAAGATATTCATTTGATTCTCTTTACTGTATATCTCTGTGCTGTCAGATTCTCTTTCTTAGAGTACATACTGAAACAAAAGTTGATCTACACAGTTGCTAGTGAAATTTCTATTCTATAAAATCTTTTATTTACTATTCCTTTGACATACAGAAAGTGTTCTTATTCTTTGATTACCTATTCTTTTTAATACGAATAGGTGACTTTACTCCTGAGTAATATGCTAGAAGAACAGTTCAATCCCACACTTTTCCTCTCTCTGCCCTTAGCTATTACCAACAAGATTCCAGGTTGTGTTTTATTACAGCCTGTGCCCTTTACTCTTAGTCATGTTGCATTGCCAGGAGATCTGGCTTCATTGATGGGTATAGGAAGAAAATTACTGATAGATGTCAAAGGCATGTAAGGAGAAACCAATTCTGGCTCTTCCAGAAAATATATCTTATACATAAGGAGGTCAGTGGTTCTGGCCCCATTTCTCTGTCATTAGGGCTCCCTGGAAGAGAGTGGAAACTTTCTCTTATGTAGTTTCTCTCTAGCCATGTTGCTGGTTCAAAGGTCTAAACCAGCATCATTTGAAATATGGCAGTCACGAAATGTAATTTAACATTTTCTGGTAACCACATTTAAAAAACACTAAATGAAAGCAAGTGAAATATTATATTCAGCCCAATATTTTTTAAATATTATCATTTAAACATATAACCAATTTAAAACTTACTCATGAGATATTTCACATTCTTGTTTTTATTCGGAGACTTTATATGTGATGTGTATTTTGCACTTCCTGAATGTTTCCATTTGGAATAGCTACATTTCAAGTGTTCATTGGTCACATGTGAACAGTTGCTTCCTTTCACACAACATAGCTCTGGACATTGATCATTTCTCAACCATTTCAACCATGCAGTTTTAGAAGGTAAATTTCTTCTGTGTTTAGCCGCATTTGTGGGGGGGTTATTTTGGCTTCTATTACTATTATGTCTTTATATCTCTTTTAGTATTTTTATGAAAATTTCTGTGAGAAGTTTGATTGTATAAATGAACACAGATAACTAGCCATTATCACCTCCTGAAGGAAAGTGTTACTTTAGAAAAAAGAATAATTAACTCTATTATTTTAAGTATTCAATCTACAGTATTATCTAATTATAGTGCAACCCCTGAGATATTTGCCTTACTTTGATTTAAAAAAAATCCATTAAGAATTGCTTATTTGCCTTTGCTGTAAGACAATGTTTAATATCCACATGCATTGTTGGTTTTAAACTTATTTCAGTTACATTTCTTCGAAACCTTTGAAATATGTTATTTCTTTCCCTCAAAATCCAAATATTCCTGTATCTATGTGTATACAATTGACTAGGAAGTTGAACTTTTCCTTCTTCTAGGACACCAGTTTTCTAAACCCTAAACCTGATGAGTATGTTCCACTGTTCTCATGTTCACCCAAGTGAGGTCCAGGATTAGGGGAAAAAATAAAGAATTATTATGTCTGATATCAGATAATAGTAGTAGATCTCTTTAGATTTTCATCTGGTAGAGTACTCAAGGCTCCTAGGCTTTTAAACACATATCCTTGTTCTTCAAGCAGAGAATTTAGCAGACCTGCAAAGAGAATCGGTAGCCATTATCAAAGGTAGAGTTATACCAAGTTTAGAATATACTTCAGACTACACATTTCTAGTATTAGAAGCCATTGTCATACTTACTCCATTTGAATGTGAGGTGCTTTTACATTCTTTCATAGACCAACTCATCTAAGTTCTTCCACTGATCTCTTCTTCACTTCAGTTCTGAATATTCTTAAGAGGAGAAACAAGAATATTTCTGAAGAATATTTTTATCATACCTTGTTGGGGAATATCGGATGAACATCAGTAAGCGCCGAGAATTATCCCTGATGCTTGTACCATAATTGACAGTTTGCAAGAAGCTGTATGGTGCAGGCAGTAGCAATGTGTGTCATAATTTGTCGTGATACGTTGGATTCTGCTGGGACAGAGAAGATGATGTTGGGTTGCTTGTGGTCTACTTAACTGATGACCGTTTCATTGTAGTGTAATGAAATGTTAAGAACACTCTACAGAGTCAGCCTTTGAGCATAATCAAGAACCTCTTTGGGGACAGCTATGAGGTAACTTCTATGATGTTCAAAGGGGTCACTCAGGCTAAAGTGAAACTCAAAACAATGGGTCCATATTATTATTTTTTTGTTATCAATTGAGTGTTTTCCCCCCAAAAGAAAGGGAGAAAAATCTCAGTTCCTCAGTAATCCACAGGCTCCTGCAGCCTCATCTTCCTTGCATTTGTTTGCATTACAAAGGCCAGTGGACAACTTGAAGACAGTCTTCCTTGGAGGTCCATTTTCCAGTTAAACTTTGTCTTTTATAACTAGCTTAAGCAGAATTTCCCATCATGCGTGTTCAGCATTTATGAAAACATTTCATCAAAATGATGTGTACATTGAAACAATGGATGTGGAATTAATTTGGGGGAAGTTTGGGTGATTTTATGTTTAGGAAAATCAGTGTCCCTTTTTGTGCTATACTTTAGTGACCCAAATTAATAATTCAAATTATAGCATGGGAAACTTCTCAAAAACAAGTGACTTCCAAAAAGAAATGCCCTTTTGTAAACAATCTTCTACAAAGATGGGCCACCTTCTCCAGTGAAGGACACATCATTATTGTATATCCTGGGCTACAGAAGAAAGGGGACAAAGGTATAGTCTTTTTGAAGAGCTGTTCAGAGACTTCTTACCAGGTAGCTGTGTACTCAGGCATCTCTTTTATGGGCCTGTGCATGAGTAGAAAAGAATGCTTGCTCTATTCAATGTTTATAACAGTAAATTTCATATAGCAGCACATATGTAAGGCTATGGAAAGCGCATGTCTTTGGAGAATAACAGAATTGTGTTGGAGTGATTTTATCACTTACCAAAAATATAACTTTTAATGCAATATTTAAATTCTTTTTTTTAAATGTTCATTCATTTTTGAGAGACAGAGAAAGATAAAGCATGAGTCGGGGAGGGGCAGAGAGAGAGGGAGACACAGAATCTGAAGCAGGCTCCAGGCTCTGAGCTGTCAGCACAGAGCCTGACGACGCAGGGCTCGAACTCAGAAGGCGAGATCATGACCTGAGCTGAAGTCAGATGCTTAACTGACTGTGCCACCCAGGCGCCCCACAATATTTAAATTCTTTAGTCTCCGTGGTAACTTTTCTATAAAGGTGGTTATTGATAGGTAACTTAGGCTGCTGATGAGAAGATTAAAATAACAAATATGAGTACTTCAGTCATCTTGCCAGATATATAGTAGATACTTAGTAGATGCTGGGTTTTTTGACCTATGTGTGGTCAAAATAATTTTGTTACCTGGCAAACTTTTGCTGTTTACCTATTTTAAAGTTATTGTCAATTAATTGAGAATGGAAATATGGGAAAAATAAGATAGGGTTATAGTTTGCTAGCACAATATGCTATGAAAGTGTTTGACAGAAAAATGCAGTATTAATATTATCATTCACCTATTACTATTATGCTATTTGGATACCTGCTTTGAATAGGATACATGCATATTAAATGTAGCCCTACCTTGGCTACTTAGAGGCAAAGCAGAAGAAAAAAATATTGCTTTAATCTTACCACAAAATAATTCATTTAAACTTCATGTGTAAGGGAAAATAATATATAACTTACTTCTGACTCAAATGTAACTTTTGTTGATAAAAATCTATTATTGTATCCTTTGCTAATTCTAGTTAATAAAAATTTAGTGTACAAGTGGATTGTTGTGAAAATCTGTGCAATTTTTTGTTTATTCCTCTTTTTCTTGAAGGCATTCATGAAGAACTCATATGTTCAAGTATGGTGTACCAAAGTGAAGATAAAATGAAGTATATTTTATAGTAGAATAGATGTTTCATGAATAAATTGATGTGTGCTAGTAAATTCAATGTGGAACATTCTTTTCTTGATATAGTAGCAGTTCAAGTGTAAGCATGTTAAATTTAGGGTCCTCTTAAACCACTATTTCTTGGCACTCTTTCTGAATGATGAATATGTACATTATTTCAAAAATTTATCTGAGAAATTTTATAGACTGGGAAGAGAAGGTTATTTTAGTTTTTTTTTTTTTTAATATTACGCTCAGATCTCTTCTTTATTGTTATTTCCAATCCATTTGAACAACTTCTTGGTATAACAGTTTCTACTGTACAATGTATTGTTTAGAAAGTATTTAAAGAATGAATGAAAAATAAGGAGATTTTATTTCAGAATTGTGTGTTCTCATTGGTACCATCTATAATTGAGAGGCTCTTTGAAATGTTCTGTAGCAGGGGAGCCTGGGTGGCTCAGTCGGTTAAGCATCTGACTCTGGCTCAGTTGTGATCTTGTGGTTTGTGAGTTTGAGCCCCCTGTCGGGTTCTGTGCTGACAGCTCAGAGCCTGGAGCCTGCTTCAGATTCTGTGTCTCCCTCTCTCTCTGCCCCTCCCCTGCTTATGCTCTGTCTCTGTGTCTCTCAAAAAATAAAATATTTTTTAAAAATTTTTAATAAAAGAAATTTAATAATCTCTTCATGTCTATAGAGAAGACAAGATGTTGGTGACAAAGAAGTTAATAATGGGAAGCAAGAGCTCAATTAGGAGGTTAGCCTGTGGGAATATTTGATAATGGGATAAATAGCCAGTGCTGAACTAGTATTTCTTTACAAAGGGAAAACGTTTTATTTGGAAGGAGAAATACTAAAATTGTAAATATAGACAAAGACATCTTCATAATTAAAAATATGTATGTACCCAGAGGGGCCTTTCTCATATTGATTAATGCTGAATAGACTCTGTTTCTGAGAGTTGATATGTGAGTGTATGTGTGTGAATGTGTACACATTTCAAGGATCCAAAGAGAGATTCTATGGAATTCAGGAAAAAAGCTGGAAAATGAATTTTGGATGCAGACTCTATGGCATGTTTTAGGACAAATGCAGATGACTGTGAGATTGTAAAAATTTGAAAGGGTGCTATATTTTTGGTTCATTTGGGTTTCTGGGTGATCTATTGGGCACAGATCTATTTCCTCGCTAAACTCCCGAGGAAAATATGCCTCCAGTAAGAGGTCGGTTGATAATAGCCCGCCAGATGCATTTCTCACATTACGGTCATCTAATGTCATACATGGTGGATAAGCTAGATCGACCGACTCAACGTTTATTCTACCTTCCTTAATGTGCTTTCTGTATGGCAGAGACTGGAAAGCTTCAAAGTACATTTCTCAGACTTCCTTTGGAGAAGAAGCTCCAGACGTAATTTAAATTCAATCAATCAAATGCGCTCATGAGAGGTTTGAATGCAGAGCAGAGTGAAGTGGGGGAAAGGGAGGGCCTGGAGGGGTCATGCATTTTCTTGGCATGGATGGGACACAGGAGCCAGCACTTCCAGCAGCAGCGTCCTGATGCTTAGAACAAAAAGGAGGCACTGTCTTTGTGATTCCCAGTGTCTTGACTATAGCTGAAGTAGCAGTTTCCTTTGAGCTGATTATGCAGTGATGATATGGAGCCCAGAGTACTTTCTTTAGACCATCTAGCAATTTTGTAAGCATTCTTGGTATTAAGTCCTTTGGGTTGACTACAGCCACGGTGTCTTTTGTTGCCTGTATTCAAACACTCAGAGATGCACAGATATTTGATAATTCTTTTCTCTTCCTGCGACTTGTTCCCTCTTCACACTACTTCTTGAATGTCTATTTTAATCAGTACCCGTCTTAAACAACGTCTATGTAGGGCCAAAATTAACAAAAGTAATGTTATATCTATTCATCTCAGAGACAACGTTAATTGAAAATTAATCCAAGAAGTTCAGAGATGAAGTTGGCAGGAGTACAATTTCACTTAGTTTTCCTAGGGACTGATTTTCAGAGTTAATACCATATATTTATATGAATAGTAATTCTTCTCCAAGAAATAGGGCCATCTGTAGACTGGCAATAGTTACTTCAAATTTAGCGTTTTGGTTAGTAAACTTATTTACTTTATTATAGGTGAACTTTTTAAAATTTTATAGGATCAAATGCCTTATGAAGACTTGACAGTCATTTCGATTCTTATAAAACTCAACACGTGTTTTAAGAAACAAGGGGATGATGGGGCCCCTGGGTGGCTCAGTCAGTTGGGCATCCAACATCGGCTCAGGTCATGATCTCACGGTTTGTGGGTTCGAGCCCTGCATTGGGCTCTGCTGACAGCTCAGAGCCTTGAGCCTGCTTCAGATTCTGTGTCTCCTTCTCTGCCCCTCCCCTGCTTGTGCTCTGTCTCTCAAAAATAAATAAATGTAAAAAAAATTTTTTTTAAGAAACAAGGGGGTGATATTTTAGCCAAAGGAAAATGGGTGCATTTGAGTCTCTTTTTGCTGACAGAATGTGTTTTTCTGATTTTAGATGTGTCCTTTTGAGTTGCTCTATACAGACCTGGCAGTGCATAGATGGGTTTGTCTTTTTTCTCTTTTAAGTTTTAATATACTTTATTTTTTAAGAACAATTTTAGATTTACAGAAAGTTTGTAAATATGATAGAGATTTCCCATGTACCCCTTATTCAATTCCCCCTATTGTTAACATTTTACGTAACTATAGAACATTAGTTAAATTATTGAAGCCCTATCAATGCATTATTATTAACCGAAGTCCATTCTTTATTTGGTTTTTCTTAGTTTTTACCTAATGGCCATTTTCTGTGCCAGGATCCATCCAAGACATCACATTTACATTTAGTTGCTCTCTTTATGCTCCTATTTGGAGATGACAGTTCTCAGATTTTCCTTGTTTTTCATGACCTTGACAATTTTGAGGAGTACTTAACAAATATTTTTGTAGAATGTCTCTCATTTGGGAATTGCCTGATGTTCTGGTCATGACTGACTGGGGTTATAGATTTTGGGGAAAAGACCCCAAAGTTGAAGTGCCATTTCCATCACATCACATCAAAGGGACATACTGTCAACATGACTTAATACTATTGATATTGACCTTGATCGCCTGGCTGAGGTAGTGTTTGTCAGGATTCTCTACTATAAAGTTACTCTTTTCCTCCTTTTTCATACGAAATGGAAGGAATCACTCTGCACAGCCTATATTAAGGAGTGAAGAACTATGCACCACCTACTTGAAAGTAGAGTATGTATATAAATTATTTGGAATTCTTCATGGGAGATTTGTCTCTTCTCCCCTACTTATTTGTTTATTTATACCAGTTATAGAGACATAGGTATTTATTTTATACTCAGGGTTATAATGCATGCTACTCTATTTATTTCGTTGTTCAAACCATTCCATCCTTGACCATCAAGAGCTCTTTCCATTGACTCCTGTGTTTCTTTGATATACCACCGTTATTATGGATTTTTTAAAGCACTTCTTTATTTTGGGGGAACTACAAGGTACTCTTTCCTCTATCTGTATATTTCCTTCTTATTCATTTTACTGAAGTTCATTTTACTGAAGAAAGATGTTAGAAATCAAGAACGGGGCCCCAGGTAACCTTGCTGCTACTGAAGTGTATTTGCTTCTAGGCCCCTTCAACTGATAGAGCAAAAAGTTTATTTATGTATGTATACTAACCTATTTATATACACATATAAATAAATTTTTATATAGAGCCATCTGTATCTATATTGATCTAAGCACAAGTTCATATGAAGGTCTCCAACTCAAAATCCATGGATCATTCCAGCCTCCTTTTGCTCATCTACACCCTCCTGTTCTAACTGAGAAACATGGCTCCCACCATCAGCTATCCTTGGGAATCCATCAGTTGTAATGTACATAGTGGTATCAGAATTTCCCGTAGGAAGCAACTTTCTCAACCGGAATATAGTTCTTATGGACAGTTCCTTTTGACTTTAGTATTATAGACTCTACTCATACGTAGTTACTTAGGTCAGCACCTTTCTCCTTACCCTCTTCTGTGAGATAATTTCATACATTTATCATACAATTAGATTGATTTGTCACATTCTGCATTCTATTCTAGGAGCTGCCTAATGTCTAAATGAATTCTTAAAACATTTAATACATTGAGACTCTCTCTGTGTGCCATGAAATCTATGGGTTTTCACAAATATATAGTGTCATGTATCCCAATTATGGTATCATGCAGAATAATTTCACTACCCTGAAAAAATCCCCTATGCTTCACCTATTTAACCCTGACCTCTTGGCAACCACTTATCTCTTTATCAGTGATATAGTTTTGCCTTCAGAATGTGATAGAATTGGAATCCTAGAGATTGTGGCATTTTCAGATGTAGCAATATGCATTTAAGATTCCTCCCTGTGTTTTTATGACTTGACAGTTCATTTCTTTTTATCTCGGAATAATACTCCATTGTATGCATGTATCAGCCTGTTAATTCATTCATCTATTTAAAGACATCTTAGTTGCTTCCAGTTTTTGGCTATTGTGAATAAAGATGCTGTAAACATGTAGGTTTTTGTGTGAACATCGGTTTTCATATCAACTGGGTAAATATCTAGAAGCCTGTTTATTGGATCATATGGTAAGACTGTGTTTAGCTATGTAATAGAGTATGACACTGTCTTCCAAAGTGGCTATAGAATTTTGCAGTCCCACCAGCAATGAATAAGAGAATTAATGAGAAAATGAATGAGAGAATGAATGTTGCTTCACATCCTCACCAGTATTTGGAGTTATCAGGGCTTGGATTTTGGCCATTCTAATAGGTATGTATGTCATTGTCACTGTACTTTGCAATTCGCTAATGACAAATAATGAGTATCTTTATATATGCACTTTTTTGCCACTTGGATATCTTTCGTGAGATATCTGTTCAGATATTTTGCTCAGTTTTTATTTTTATTATTTTTATTTTTTATTTTATTTTATTTTTTTGCTCAGTTTTTAATTGGGATATTTTTCTTACTGCTGAATTTCAAGAGTACTTTGTATATTTTGGATGTCTTTGATCAGATATACATTTTGAAAATATTTTTTTCTCAGTCTGTGGCTTGTCTTTTGATTCTTTTAACTGTATTTTGTGGAGCAGAAGTTTTTAATTTTAATAAAGTTTAATATTTCAATTTTATGTTTCATAGTTACTTTTTGGGGTATTGTTTCTAAAAACTCATCACAAAACCCAAGCATAGAAATTATTCTGTGTTATTCTCTGGAACTTTTATAGTATTGTATTTTATATTTAAACAATCCATTTTGAGTTAATTGTTGTGAAAGGTCTGTGTCTGGATTCATTTTCTTGCATCTGGATATCCAATTGTTCCAGCACTGCTTATTGAAGAGACTTCTTTCTCCATTAAATTGCCTTTGTTCCTTTGTCAAAGTTCAATTGACTATATACATTTAGGTCTATTTCTGGGCTCCACCTTCTGTTGCATTGATCTATATGCCTATTCTTTCACCACTGTTGTCGGTTCTGTATTGGTTATTCTGGAGTGGTTGGGTTTTTTTTTGTTTGTTTGTTTTATTTTTTGCCTTGTTATATAAATTTTAGAACCAATTTCTTAATATCCATAAAATAGCTTGCTAATTTTGATTGGTTGCATTGAACCTCTAGATCAAGTTGGAAAGAACTGGCATCTTAACTATACTCTTTCCAATAGATAAACATAGAATACCTCTCCATTTATTTATATCTTCTTTGCTTTCTTTCATCATGAGAGTTTTAGTTTTCTTCACATAGATCCTGTAGCTATTTTGTTAGATTTATATCTATTTAATTATTTTATCAGTTATAAATGATCATGCATTTTTAATTTCATGTTCCAATTGTTCATTGCTTGTATATAGGAGAGGAATTGACTTTTATATATTAACCTTGAATCCTGAAACCTTACTATAATCACTTGTTTGTTTCAGGATGTTTTGGTTTCATTTTGCTTTTGTCAGTTCTATGGGATTTTCTATAAAGACATCCATGTTATCTGCAAACAGAGATAGTTTTATTTCTTCCTTTCCAATCTGTATGCCTTTTAATTTCTTTTTTTTTTTATTTTTTTTTCAACGTTTTTTATTTATTTTTGGGACAGAGAGAGACAGAGCATGAACGGGGGAGGGGCAGAGAGAGAGGGAGACACAGAATCGGAAACAGGCTCCAGGCTCCGAGCCATCAGTCCAGAGCCTGACGCGGGGCTCGAACTCACGGACCGCGAGATCGTGACCTGGCTGAAGTCGGACGCTTAACCGACTGCGCCACCCAGGCGCCCCTTAATTTCTTTTTCTTATTACGATAGCTAGGATTTCCAGTATAATGTTCCACAGGAATGCTGAGAGGGGACATCTTTGCTTTGTTCTTGATCTTAGGTGAAAAAAATCCAATTTTTCACCATTAAGTATGATTTTGGCTGTAGTTTTTGTAGATTTTATGAAGCTGAGCAAGTCCCTGTCCATTTCTAGCTTGCGGAGAGTTTTTACCAAAAATGGGTGTTGAATTTTGTCCATATTTTTCTTCTATTAGTTGATATGATCATATGATTTTTTTTTCTTTAGCCTGTTGATGTGGTAGGTTATATTAATTGATTTCCAAATGTGGAACCAGTCTTGCATAACTGGAATAAATTCCACTTGGTCATGATGTATAATTCTTTCTGTACATTGTTAAATTCAGTTTGCTAGTATTCTATTTATAAATTTTGCATCTGTATTCATGAGAGATATTGGTTTGTAGTTTTCTTTTCTTATATTGTATTTGTCTGGCTTTGCATAATGCTGGCTTATGATGATGCTAGCCTTATAGAATAAGTAACAAAGTGTTTTCTCTAAAACAATTTTCTTGGAGAGTTTGTGTAGAATGTATATGATTCTTCCTTAAGTGTTTAGTAGAATTTACTAGGAAAACCATTAACTTAAGCATTATAAAACCTAGTACTTTATATTTTGGAAAGCACTATTTTAATATTTTGATTCAATAGCATATATACATACATATATATATATAGAGAGAGAGAGAGAGAGAGAGAGAGGGAGAGAGAGAGTCTATATTTTTCTTTCTGTGAGCTTTGGTAGTGTTTGTCTTTCATGGAAATGGTCCCTTTAATCTAAATTATCAAGTTTGTGGGTTTACAGTTGTTCAGAGTGTTCCTTTATTATCCTTTCAATGTCCATGGTATCAGTAATGATAATTCCTACTTCATTTTTTTAAAGTAATTTTTTAAATATTTCTCTTTAAGTTTATTTATTTATTATTGAGAGAGACAGAGACAGAGAGAGCAGGGGAGGGAGAGAGAGAGAGAGAGAGAGAGAGAGAGGATCCCAAGCAGTGTCCACACTGTCAGCATAGAGCCCGATGGGGACTTGAACCCACGAAACCGTGAGATCATGACCTGAGCCGAAATCAAGAGTTGGACGCTTAACCAGCTGAGCCACCCAGGTGCCACCCTACTTCATTTTTGATATTAGAATGTTTTCTAATATCTTCTCCTTTATTCATGGTTAGCCTGACTACGTGTTTATCACTCATTGATCTTTTCAAAGAATGGGATGGGTTTTTTTTCTTTTATTTTTTCTTCTGTTTTCCTGCTTAAATTTCATTAATTTCTTTTCTATTTGAAAAAAAAATAATGTTTATTTTTGAGAGAGAGAGAGACAAAGTGCAAGCGGCAGGGGATGGGGGTGGGGGAGGCAGAGAGAGAAGGAGACACAGAATCTGAAGCAGGCTCCAGGCTACGAGCTGTCAGCACTGAGCCCGACACGGGTCTCGAACCCATGAATCATGAGATCATGACCTGAGCCAAAGTCAGATGCTTAACCGACCGAGCCACCCGGGCACCCCTCTGTTCTATTTTTTATTATTAATTTCTTCTGCTTGTTAGACTTAAATGACTGTTCTTTCTCTAGCTTCCCAAGGTAGGAGGTTAGATTATTGATCTTCTTTTCTAAAATAAGCATTTAATGCTATATACTTCCCTCTGTGTCCTGCTTTCTCACCGCATCCCACAAATTTTGATGAGGTGCATTTTCATTTTCACTGAGTTAAGAATATTTTAGAAATTCTCTTGATACTTCTTTGACCATTTGCTACATAGAAGTTATTTGGATTTTTAATTTAAAAGAATATAAATTTTCCACAGGTTAGTTTCTCTAACTTTGTTACTAGAATCACTTAGTACCTACCTGTTAATTATCTAAGCAGTAGATGGATAGACGTAATTTTAATCTGAAATACCTGTGTAACTGTATACTTCATATTTAAGTCCCTAAGACCACCAGAAAGTGGACATAAAATGTATTAATATAAAGAAAATGACCATTTAACAAAATTGACCAAGCATGTGTGTTTTTATCAGACCTAAGGTTAACCATGGTTAAGGTTAATATTCTATAAAAATTTATGTTAATAACTTAAGTTTTGAAAGAATGAAATATTTTAAATTACATTTTATAATAGGTGACCACTTTCCATTCTTTTTCTTTTGAGTGAGAATAAAAACTTAGTGTTTAATCAAGCAATTGAATAATGTATGTGACCAAGTAAAATGACACCCACAATCAATTGATTTTGGATCAAATGTGTGAAAGAATTTAGAAATCACTGAAAAAATACATTAATGCCACCGACATTTTCCGAAGATAATAAAAAAGTGTCTGGTCTCAGTATTTCACAAGAAAAGTGAATTATGTTAGTTTCAATTCTCACTGAATATATCTCAGATCTAAAGTTGTAGGTAAAAGCAATGACAGTTTGGGAGAGCCTGGGAAGATTCCACCCAGTTGAGAGTACTGCTTGTATGTTCTTGTCACATGTAAATGCTGCATGATACTACCTGTCCCCCCCCCCCCCCCCCCGGACACTGCAACACTCCAGTGTTAATATGGTATTAGGCTTCCAGGCCACAGGTATCTAAAAGTTAGAGTTAACCTCCTTAATATGGTTCAGTGATGAAGGCCTAGCTTGTGAGTGCTTTTGCTGCTGGTCCATTGGAGGAGAACTCCCAGTTTGTCATTTACTGTCTCTCAGAGAGAGTGTAACAGATGATAGACCTTGATGCTGCAGGATCCCATACTCACTGTCATGTCTAGGCAAAGAGCAATTATACTCCACAGAAGAAAACATATGAACTTGGAACAGGGAAAGTAAACCAACGGTAAGAGTAAATGCCTCTCTATAGGACACAGAATTAATGAGAGAAACAGATCAGTACATTTTAAGGGTATTATGGATGTTTAAGGAACTCTGATTAGAGACCATAAAGGGCTTTCAGAAAAATCCACAGCATGATTTTAGAAGATTAAATAGTAACAGAAGAATTAAAAATTAAAATAACAACTAAGTTTATTTTCTGGAGGATTGGAAGAAGTATAGTACAACTTAACACAGTACAAAAGTGTAAAGAAATAAAATCGTGATTATATTGATAAAAGACATGAACACTCTAGGAAATATAAGCCAATGGTAGATTTGTATGTAAGCCAATGGTAAGATTTCCATAAGGAAAAATGGGACAGTAGGAAACATATGTTGGCCAAGATTCTTCCTGCAAACAACAGAATGTGCTCTGGCTAGTTGAAGGAGTAAATGAATTTATTAAAATGTATTTGGTGGAATCTGCAGTATGACTGGAGGACTAGCTTGTGGTACTATGGGGCTAGACACAATGCCCTAGAAAAACTTAGGGGCTTCTCTAGAAGAAGCATGACTGCCCTAACCATTGGGCACCTCTGCCACTCAGGACTAAGGACCAGATTTTGAATCTCTTCTACAGCACAAATGACACTGGTACCACTACTTAAGGCTGGGGGAAAAAGAGTCTCCATCCTACTTGGCCCCAAGAGTGTGACATCCCTACCACCACACCTGCCAGAAGGCCACCCCCTTCTCAGTATATTGACTTCTAACTTGGAAGGTGGAAGTCACGTTGTGGAAAATTACCAATCTTTAGGGATGGTATTTTAAGCTTTTAAACAGCTACAGATGACCAATATCGACTGGAAGATATAATACTCCCTAAAAATGATAAAACGTCTTGGAGATTAAAAGAAACTTGAGTTTTTAGGTTAAAGATGCTTGCCACATCCCACAAGGGATTGATTTAAAATACAACACAACTATATCAGAGGTATAATTCTTTTGCTTGGTTGTAGTGATATGCCCTCTAGATTGTGAGTGGATGTAGGGTAATATTATTCTTTTTTGAGACCCATAAATAGTACCCCTATTTCCCCCTCCCTCCTTCTTATTCCTGCTCTCAGTATCTCTCTCTCTCTCTCTCTCTTCCCCCTCCCTCCTTCTTATTCCTGCTCTCAGTATCTCTCTCTCTCTCTCTCTCTCTCTCTCTGACTTGTAGGTTCTGAATTCTCAATTCTCACCTTCTCTGGGTCATGTTCCAGACTTTGACTCATTTTATAGACAAAATTCTATTCTGTCTTCGTGGTTAATATGCAGTCATTCACTTTAGAAATTCATTAAAATCACTTCTGTTCTCATGGCCCCATTTCTCAACCTTTTTGCTATTGTCAGTTTATACAATATTTATTCCTTTACTTTCATTGCAGTGAGTCCTCAGGAGGCACAAGGCATATAAATCTGTTTTAAGTCTCTCCTCCTAACCTGTAAATCTACTGTAAGTGTTATGTAAAAATTATTTTGTCATCCTGGTATAATCATAGTATTAAAAATCCATGTGAAATCGTTTGCTATTCTTTTCCTTGCATTAAATTAAAAATGATAATCTGTCCTTTTTTAGATGATAATGAAGAACATCCAGTAGAATGTTTAACACCTGTCACTTTCTTTTATGTAATCTCATTCAGCATTTTATTCATTTCTTTGGTTCATTCGGTTGTCTGAAAGGGAAAACAGCTGGCTACCCACAGGAACAAGGATGGAAGTATAAAATGTTTGTTTTGTAATTTTAGTGGTTATGTACCTTAAAGGAGGTGCATGGGCCGAGGGTGTTTGGATACATAATGCAGAGAGTATGGAACAGGATGGACCCTCAGAGCTCTCCTCTTTCAGCTAATAAGTTCACTGACCACAAAACAGAATCACTTATGTGTGTGTTTCAGTCACCCCCTTATTTTCCCGGGGCGGGGGCGGGTGGTGAGGGATCCTTACTCTAAATTTATGGGGAAGGCTGAACACATGATGCCCAACCAACACTGGACAGCTGAGACCCACAGTAGGTTATTAGTCACAAGTACTCACAGCCTAGAGGAGAACACTGTTGCTCACTATGCAGGTCCACATGAAGGTTGCCTTTGGGAACAGAGTGAACAACCAGGGGCTGTGGTAGGCAGGTTTCATGGTAACTAGAGGGTGGGTGCTCTCTGGTTCCTGCAAGAGGGTGTGATCTGCTTGTTTGAATAATTCTGCAGGCTGGCAGGGAACTCACACTGCTACTCAGGGGATAAGCAAAAGCCACACCTGGTTTGTTTGATAAGGAGGGTTGTTTGGCTAGAGCAACATACTCTTGGGAGCAGGATGGAGAGGAGAGCCTGCACAGAGGCCATTTGAGGACTTCCCAGTTTTACCAGATGTCAAGGCAGCACATATTATCAGACCTTACTTTTAGGCCTTAAGCCATCGTGTGCTCCATATGTGAGTAAATATTTTTTAGGTTAACAACACTGAGTATGATACTGTTTTGTTTCCTGCTACTTGGTTAAATTTATCAGTTTTGTTTTCAGAGTAGGCATATTCTACACATTTTTGAGAAGGTTTCAGTCCTTAGTAGTGTGATCCTGTGAAGAGGTGGAGTTTCCTAAACTCTCTAGCAAAAATTTTCGAGACCAGCTCACCTCAGTGTTGACCATGTGTAAACTGTACTTATGACATTAAATAGATTAAGTGGGGCTAGTGACCCACCCTGGCTACTCTCTCAGTAGAAATCAGAGCAATTGAACTCAAGCTCTTTGAGAAATAAAATTTCCAGCTCTTTCTTAGGAAGTAGTTGTTGAAAGAAATCTCACACACTTACTTACTGATGCCTTAGTTATGCACTAACAAATTTTGGAGACAGTCTATTATAAATCTTATAAGTAACTTGGAATTCTGACCTTTGGGAGGAAGAAAGATTTGGTAGTTAAATGCAAAATAATTTAAACAGAATAATATTTGGATTAAGTCTCAATCAAGTATTTTAATGATTAATGGAAACACTTCTGAATGAGAGTCTGTTTAAGCGATGGAAAAGTAAATTCAACTGTCAGCTTTGGAACTATCATTCAAGGAAGAAAAATCAACAAGATTAGAAAACTGGCATAGGGGAAAAAAAATTGGACTGTGAGTCAAAAGGCCCAAGAATTTGTTTTGAGATCCAACTTTGAATACGTATTAAACTTCTCTTTGTCTCACCTTCTTTCCACACCTGTGAAATGAGAAATAAACCAAACAACCTCAACAGGTATGATCCAACTCCAACATTTTGTAATCTGAGAAGTCTCTGGACTCTAACATTTTATGATTGTGTCAGAGACAACATTTTCACAGTGCTCAGGACATCTGCATTCTATTAGAATTCATATCAGTTTCCTTTGCCACTTACATTATCTGTTTATATGGAACTTTTCTTCCAATGACTATCCCTCTTAGAAATTAAATGAAAGTCTAACAGGAGTGCCAAAGCATAAACACACTAATAAACGTTTTAATGTAGTGACCCTGTTAATTTTCAGAGAACACCATAAAGAAAGTCATAAAATATACTCCTCAGTTAGGAATACTGTTGGCCGCCGGCTAGGACATTACTCCCTGGTATGTTAGAGACTTCTTACCAGCAGCTAGAAAAGAAGGAAGAATTTTTGTAATGGTACTTAAATTTTTTTTTTTCAACGTTTTTTATTTATTTTTGGGACAGAGAGAGAGCATGAACGGGGGAGAGGCAGAGAGAGAGGGAGACACAGAATCGGAAACAGGCTCCAGGCTCCGAGCCGTCAGCCCAGAGCCTGACGCGGGGCTCGAACTCACGGACCGCGAGATCGTGACCTGGCTGAAGTCGGACGCTTAACGACTGCACCACCCAGGCGCCCCATGTAATGGTACTTAATAGAAAAGGTAGACAAAGTGTCTTTGAAAATTGAAAAGAACCATAGGAATAAAGGCTATTTGTTAGTTAGCCATCGAGCTAAGTGACTCCAAAAATAATTTTAAGTTGTACTAACCACTGTTTTTCCCGTTGGTCTCACAAAATCACCAAGGATATGTTTGCCCCTTAATCAGGAATCATAATAGCAATAATAATGATAGTGCTGGTAGATAATGTGTACTTCCTATTCGAAATGCTTCATGTGTAAGTCACTTACTCTTCACAACTCTATGGTATTGACAGAGTCAACCATATGCGGGAAGTCCTGAACAAGAGTGTTGAAGTAACTTACTCAGAGTCACACACCTGAAGGTTACGGGGTGAGGCTGTGATTTGAACCCGGCGGTCAAATGTCACAGATGGCAGCACTAGCCATTACAGGCAAGAGCATGGAAGATAACTGTAGAAGTTACAGCAGCAGGGCAAGCCGGTGCTACCAAAATACCAAATAAATTGAGCGTTGCTACAAGAGACAAGTCTAATATAAATAGAATAGGTAGGTCATAGTATTCCATTTGGGGCTTGCAAAGAGAGCAGTAATTTTCTTCTTTCCTTTCTTTGTGAGTTCCCTAAATGTTTATATCACAGTGCAGGCAGGTGGGGCCTTTGAGAGGCAGAAGAAAGATTTCGGGGAGATTTGATGTCGACTGTTTTGTGGGGGAGATAAGGCACACGCTATTTGTTGTCCTATCAGCAACCATCTGCTCCTTCCTTGCTGGCAGACCCTACCTCCTGTGAGAAGCTGAAAAGGCCAAAAAGGCTGAAAGGGAACAGTTTTAAACTACAAGGCTCAATACTGTAATAGACATGGGGCTCTATTGGGGTTATCTATCTTTTAATTCAGTAAGCTTTAACAGTTTTTATCTTTCAAGGAATTTGTCCATTTCATCTCAATTTTATAGTTTATTGGCATGAAGTTGTTTGTAATATTCCCTTATTATCCTTTTAATGCCTCCAGGGTGTATAGTCTTCCCTCTTTCATTCCCGATATTGGTAATCTGTTTCCTCTCTCTTTCTTATTTGTCATTCTGGCTAGAGGTTGGTCAAATTTACTGATCTTTTCAAAGGATGAATTTTGCAGTTCATTAATTTTCTCCATTCTGTTTTGTATTTCACTTATTTCCACCTTTTTTGAATTTAATTTGTCATTCTTTTTCTAATTTGGTAAGATAAAAACTTTGATATTATATATGAGACCTTTCTTGTTTTCTAATCTAATCAATTAATGTTTTACATATCTAAGCACTGCTTTAGCTGTAGCCCACAATTTTTGATGTGCGATTCTCTAAATATCATTCAGTTAAAACCATTTTCTA
This sequence comes from Panthera tigris, assembly GCF_018350195.1. Lineage (NCBI taxonomy): Eukaryota > Metazoa > Chordata > Mammalia > Carnivora > Felidae > Panthera > Panthera tigris. Next base: position 166,736,908 of record NC_056667.1, read on the forward strand.
ATATTCTTCATTATTTCTTTGATTTGTGGATTCACAGAGGTGATTTGGTGTGTTTTTGGTTGCAGTCCTTATTTAATTTCTTGTGGTTGGAGAACATACCTGATAAAGCTTTAATCTCTTGAAATTTATTGAGACTTGCTTTATAGCCCTGCTAGGGTTTATCTTTGTACCCATAAGACGTGCATTTGAAGAGAATGTGTATTCTGCAATTGTTAAAGTGTAGTGTTCTATAAACGTTAATTAGATCAACATGATCGTGTTAGTGTCATTCAGAGATTCTCTACCTTACTGATTTTATTTCTCTAGATGTTGTATCAATTACTAAAATTGATGTGTTAAGGATTCCAGTCATGACTGTGTATTTGTGTGTTTCTCCCTTTATTTCTGTACGTTTTTGTTTTATATATTTTTAAGTTCTGTTTGAGGTGCATTTATATGTGTAATTGTTATAGCTTCCTGATGTATTGACTCCTTTATTATTATGAAAGATTCTCCTTGGCTGTAGTAATGTCTAGTTTTCAAGTTTTGATTTTTTATATTAATATTGTCATTCTCAATATGACAATACTGTTTGACATGGCGTATCTATTTCTAGTATTTTTAGTGTTTGTTTATTTATTTATTTATTTTTAAGTTTATTCATTTATTTTGAGAAAGACCACGAGTAGGGGAGAGGCAGACACACACACACACACACACACACACACACACACACACAGAGTGAGAGAGAGAGAGAGAGAGAGAGAGAGAGAGAAAGAGAGAGAGAATCCTAAGCAGGCTCCATGCCATCAGCACAGAGCCTGACGTGAGACTTGAACCCATGAAACCATGAGATCATGACCTGAGCCAAAACCAAGAGTCGTACACTCAACTGACTGAGCCACCCAGGCACCATGATTGCCAGTATTTTTTTAGAGTTTATTTATTTATCGAGAGAGAGAGAGAGAGAGAGAGAGAGCGAGCATGAGTGGGGGAGGGGGAGAGAGAGAGAATCCCAAGCAGGCTCGGCACTGTCAGTGCAGAGCCTGATGTAGGGTTCAAATTTGTGAACCATGAGATCATGACTACAGCCAAAATCAAGAGTTGGATGCTCAACCGACTGAGCCACCCGGGTGCCCCTCCAGTATTTTATGTTTATTATTTGCGACTTTGTATTTTTATCTCTTGAGGTAACATGTAGGTGATTCTGACAAACTCTGACTTCTGATTGGGATTTTTATGCCATTTATATATAAAGTAATTTTTGATATTGCTTATTTAGGCCTGTCATTTTGCTTTGGTTTTTGTCTCAGCTCTTTTGTTCTCCATTTGTTTCTTCTTTCTGCTTTCTTTGTTTTTATCAGATATTTCTATTTTAATTCCTCAATTGGATTTTTAGCTCAATTTCTTTGCTTTCTCTTTTAGTAGTTGCTTTGAGGATTAATACATGCCTCTTAAATTTATCCCATTCTGTTTAAAGTTAATAACCCAGTACTTCAGGTATTAGAGGAACTTTGAAACAGTGTGCTCTCCCCTGTGTATTTGTGTATTTGTGCATACAATGTTCATGTATGCACATTATCAATTCATTAATATAATGTTTTATATTTGACTCTCAACATATATCTCTTAAGGAAGTTAAGAAAAGAAAAAATATATAGTGCTTATTTTTAATTTTTATCACATATTTATAAAAATTTTTAATTTTTATCAACATATTTATAATTTATGGTGCTCTCCAATCCTTCTTGTGGTTCCATGTTTTTCCTTTAGATTAAATAATTTGCTTTACATTTTTTGTAGTTCATATTGAATGGCAAAAATTTCTCTCATTTTTTGGTTAACTCCCCCCAAAAATCTTTTCAGTTTCTTTTTAGAATAATAACTTTGCTAGTCTATTCTAGTTGACTTTTTTCTCCTTTAGCACTTTGAATAAATATTTCTCATGTCTTCTGGATTTCACAGTTTCTGAGAAGTCAGTTTTTGCTTTATGTTGAAGCTCTGTTTTTATGTGCATAAAAGTTAGGATTGTTATGTCCTCTTGAAGAATTAATCCTTTTATTGTTATGCAATGATCTTTATTCTGGTACTATTCTTTGCTCTGAAATCTACTTTGTTTTATATTAAAAAATCATTCCAACTTTCCTTTGATTACTGTTAGCATACCTCTTTCCATCTTTTTACTTTTAACCAATCTATGTCCTTATATTTATAAAGTTGGCTTCCTTTAGGCAGCATATAGTTGGGTTTTGCTTTATTTTTAAACCAATCTAAGAATTTCGGCCTTTTATCTTCTGTCTTTACATTATTTAAATTTAATGTGATTATTGTTCCTTCAAATACTTCCAGGCAGTTCTTACGCCAGCCTCAGGCAGTTTTCTCAAGTGCGTCATGGATCCTTGGTCAGCTAAAGATCCAAGACCATACTCTACAGATCTCTGGAATTCCCATTCTGTGGCTTGCTGTCCTCTTTAGTACTATGTTCTGCAAACTCTAGCTATCTTGGTCTTCTTAGACTTTCAGCTTCAGAGAAGCTCTACTTGGATTATCTTCCCCTGTGCTGCAGCCTAATATCTCTCTCCAAGAAGTAATATGGACAGTTGTAGGACTCGCCTCTTTTAGTTTCAAACTTTTAGAAATTACTATCGTATACTAAATGATGTCCATATTTTGTCTGGATTTTTCATTGTTTCATGTGGGAAGATAGATCCAGATTTTGTTTCCCTTCTCAGTCAGAAATGGAAGTCCTAGTTTATATACATGTAAGAGGTAAAAACACGATGCATAGGCAGTCCAGTGTCAGGGTTCAGTCATTTAAAAAAAATGTTAAGTAATCTGCCATATTTTTAGAGTGAATTTTTTGTGATAGATATACTATGAAGTGCATAAATCTTAATGTACAGTTTGATAAATTTTACATGTGTATAAACATAGGAAAACACCTGGATCAAAATATA